>NC_141886.1:31921709-32225563 GCF_030686135.1 Camelina sativa
ACATATTGAATATATATTCTTCTTCTGCTAAATTTTATAATTTTGGATATAGAATAATGCAAGAGGGTCTTATACTCCCTCCATATCATAGTAAGTAATGTTTTGGCCAAAAAATTTGTTTAAATTAATAATTTCTGTTCTATATTTAGTTATATATGTATTTAATTTTTTCTTTCTTGTATTTTTTATTTTGTATGTAATATATGTTATTTTTGGCTATATATATATGTTATTGTTGGATATTAAATATATTAACATAATTAATCTTATTATTTATAAGTTTAAGTATGAAATAATAATAAATATAGAATAATATGCCATGTGAGATGAACTTTAGCTGAATTTTGTTCCCATTTTATATTCATGAGCACATAATTTTCTGAAATTTGACTAACCCCATTCATCTTGTTCTCTACTTCAAACGTGTCACTATCATTGGACCCTATGAACTGTTGCGAATTGTTTCTGTTATTATATTCAACTTGCTCCAAAAAATTGGAAACCATATGTAGATTTAGTCCCCTGCTAACACATAAGATGCTCTGCTTTTAGTATTATACATAAGAAACATAGAGTTTGAGAAGAATGCGTACTATTCACTCACATCAACGGATGCAAATTCACACAAAAACCGAAAACCTATTAGAACATTCTTAAACTTTTGATACCTCAACCTAGTAGTCGACTCGACTTGAGCTGTTCTAATGTATACTCCCAGAAATCAGGCTGTCATCTCACTACATGCTATGAGAAAATTGGTAGATCTACTATTTAACAGAAGACAACTCATCATGTGATGATTATGTTGATTGTTGAACATCATCTTCTCCAAAACTGTCAATCGTGCTATCTTCCTCTACATCTCTCTCGTTCCGTTTAGAATTTTGCTGTAGGAATAGAGAGCCTTATCATTTTAAAAATAAAAAAACAATACGAATCTAGGTACCACTACAATATGAATCTAATACCTTCTCATCTTTCTTCTTTTGTCATCTTGGCCTCTGTTCTGAAAAACCTTTTGATTCTTCATAAATACCCTCAAATTTTTCTGAGTGATCGAGAGATTCTCGAGAGAAGAAGCACAAAGAAGAAAAAAGTTGTTCAAAGGGAATCTGGCGAGGCGAGGGAAAAATATATGAAACATCATTTTGTTTCCAACAGGATCCACGTGTTTTCTAAATGGGTCGGGTCTGTTTATGCAATGTAGAAACACGCGGATCCTTGGGTTCATGGGTCGGGTTTTCCAATTTCGATTATTTTTTATCAAATTTACCCCTCTCAATTTTAATTAATCATCTCCTTCATCCATGATTGAATGGCAATTTCTGTAATATCTATCAACATTTTGGACATTTTAAAAAATATACTCCTCTTTTAATTATAAATTATATATAAGAAGATAAAACCCTTAATTTTCATGAAAACGAAGTTGGGCCTCTGAGTAAGGCCAAACTGAATAAAGTTCACTGTAACAGCAGCAGCAGTAGAACCCCCGTAAACGTAAAAGAGAGAGAGAGGCTTTTGGGATTCTCCGATTTAGGGTTCCGATCGTAATGGCCGATGTGACTCTTCCTCCGTCTGATTCCGTCGATAACCGCCTCCCTGAGAAATCGACCTCTTCCTCACCACCTCCTCCACCGCCTTCTTCCTCTCTGCCGCAACAAGAGCAGGAACATGAACAGCAGCCACCTCCACAACGCCGTGAGAAAGATTCACGAGAGCGGCGTGACGACAGAGACCTCGAACGTCCGCCTAATCGCCGTGACCGTGACCGTTCGCCTCTCCCTCCGCCTCGTAGGGATTACAAGAGACGGCCTAGCTTGAGTCCTCCGCCACCGTACAGAGATAGGCGGCACTCTCCTCCCATGCGCCGCTCACCTCCTCATAAGCGTTATCGGAGGGATGATAATGGCTATGATGCTCGCCGTGGCAGTCCTCGTGGTGGCTATGGGCCTCCCGATAGAAGGTAATCCTTTATCCCCTAGGCTTGGATCTTCGTTGCTTGCTCACTCACACTTCAATTGGAATCACACATCAGAGTTCATCTGTTACCGATTGAACTATATAATTCAAAGTCATATGGGTACTGTGATTTGATAGAAGGCTAAGTTGCATTGTTGCTTAGCTGAAGAATAGAAAAGTGCATCACAGACCTCTTGTATCAATGATTGTTATACCCTTCGGTTTCGTGCTTTCCTAATCTGTACTCAATTCTTCTTTTGCATGTTAGATTTGGATATGAATATGGTGGAGGATATGATCGTGAAATGGGTGGGAGGCCTAATTATGGTGATGAAAGGCCTCACGGCCGCTTTTTGGGTCGCCATCAGGGTGAGACATCTCTTTCATATATTTCTAAAGTTGAGAGGACCTGTATAACCACTTTGCACTTGTGAGACATATTTAAGATGACTGTCATTGGGCGTTCTTATAGGTTGAAGACTTCTGGTTCATTTGACTAGCATAGTTCATAGTCATAGCTTCATATTTTTCTCTCTATATGCTGTGGATTGGATACAGTTTGAGTAACTAATTCACAGTTCTATTTGTGAACAAGCAATCTATTTTAGGAGAGTGATATCAAAATCGACCTTTTAATTTTGTATTTCTTTTGGCAGAATGGGAGGGAGGACGTGGAGGGTATGGTGATGCTCCCAACAGTGGAAATACTCAAAGGTTAAGGATCCTTCATCTTTGTTCCTTTTCCCTTTGTATTTCATGGGATTTGCTCTCTTTTTCCTATGGTGTGTTTATTTTTGGTAGTAGATATATAATCTAGTAAATGTATACTAGGAGTTATGAACTGTCCTATGGTGCTCAATGAAAGGAAGTTTAATAATACGTACCGTTGTATTTCCTTTATCCAGGGATGGATTGATGTCATACAAACAATTTATCCAGGAGTTGGAAGATGATATATTGCCATCTGAAGCTGAACGCAGGTGCGGTTATTTCTGCAACTTAGTCTTGTTGGTTAAGCAGTTGTATCGTAAGCTGCAGTGGTAAACTTTTTTCATGATGCAGATATCAAGAATACAAGTCAGAGTATATCACAACACAGAAACGTGCCTATTTTAACACCCACAAAGAAGAAGAATGGTTATTTCCACTCTCTGTTTCCATCTATTAACATGTATATTCTGCAATTTAACCTATTAACATGTGTATCTATGTTACACGTCCAGGTTGAAAAATAAGTATCATCCAACAAATTTACTCTCTGTCATAGAAAGGTGAGTTCAAGAGCCATTTGCAACAGTTTATGTCGGGCTTTTGTGCCTGAATGGTGTTATATTAATACTATACATTGATCTCTTGTAGTCTTGGTATTATACAGTCTTGGTTTTTTTTTTCCAGGAGGAATGACCTTGCACGAAAAGTAGCAAAGGATTTCTTACTTGATTTGCAGAGCGGGGCGCTAGATTTGTAAGATAATTTCCTTTGCTTGTACACCACATTTATGATTATGATCACCATTTTGTCATCTCTAAAGCTCACAGTTTCCCTTGATCCGTTCCAGAGGTCCTGCAGTGACAGCATTGAACAAATCTAGCCAGACCAGTGAGCAAAATTCTGAGGATGAATCAGCTGGTGGTAAAAGAAAACGACATGATAGGGTTGGAGCTAAAGAGACTGACCTTCTTTCAGCTGCACCAAAAGCACCCAGTTTCGCTTCTGATCCAAAGAGAATCCTAACTGACATTGAACAAGCACATGCACTTGTGCGTAAGCTAGACTCTGAGAAACGAATTGAGGAGAATCTTTTATCAGGTTCAGAAACTGAAAAATCAGGTAGAGAGAAGTTACATAGTGGTTCGACTGGTCCAGTTATAATCATTAGGGGGTTGACATCTGTGAAAGGCCTTGAGGGTGTTGAATTGCTCGACACACTTGTCACATATCTTTGGCGTGTTCATGGTCTGGACTATTACGGAAAGGTTGAAACAAATGAAGCTAAGGGTTTGCGGCATGTGAGAGCTGAAGGTAAAGTTTCTGATGCAAAAGGAGATGAGAGTGAAAGTAAATTTGACTCTCATTGGCAGGAGAGGTTGAAAGGTCAAGATCCCTTGGAAGTGATGGCTGCTAAAGAGAAAATAGATGCTGCGGCTACTGAAGCTTTAGATCCACATGTCCGAAAGATTAGAGATGAGAAGTATGGTTGGAAATATGGTTGTGGGGCCAAGGGTTGCACAAAGCTGTTTCATGCTGCTGAATTTGTGTACAAACATCTCAAGCTGAAACACACTGAGCTTGTCACAGAGCTGACTACCAAAGTTCGGGAAGAACTGTATTTTCAGAACTATATAAAGTATGTAAGGTTTTTTTCTTGATTTCCTCGACTATCGTTTCACAGGTTCGTAATGAAAAATTTATGTGCCATGTACAGTGATCCTAATGCTCCAGGAGGACAACCAGCTACTCAGCAATCTGGCCCGGTAGATGATCTTTTTTTATCACTATAATTGAATGTTTAGTAGTCTTTATCTTTGGGTATCCACTTGTTTAGCTTTGTTTTGAGGTTTACGCCAGTGAAATATACTTTTGACAGAGAGATATTCCTATGAGTAGTTCGTATCTTTAGCTTTCCACTTGTTTAGCTTTGTTTTGAAGTTTACTTACGCCGGTGAAATATACTTTTGACAGAGAGATGGACCTGTGAGACGTAAACCAGGTATGGAGAACAGACTTAGGGATGACCGAGGTGGACGCAGAGAACGTGACGGACGTGCCAATGGCAATGACAGAAATGATCGGTCAGAGGATCAACAGAGAGGTGACGGTGATGGTCCTGATGGTGGAAATCCTGGGGAAGGTGGGTACGATGCATTTGGTGGACAAGCAGGTGTTCATGTTCCTCCCTTCTTATCGGATATAAACCCACCACCAATGCTGATGCCTGTTCCCGGTGCCGGGTAGGTTAAAGATTACTTACTCCCTCGTGATCTTGTTTTGTCAGAGTAAACTAGCTACTGTGTTTAATCAATGATTTTTAACGATGCTTAACTGATGATGCGGGCAGACCACTGGGACCATTTGTACCAGCACCACCTGAAGTTGCGATGCAGATGTTCAGGGACCCAAGTGGACCCAACCCTCCTTTCGAAGGTAGCGGCAGAGGTGGACCCGCTCCTTTTCTTTTGTCTCCGGCCTTCCGACAGGATCCTAGACGGCTACGCAGGTAATGTGGCTCACTCTATGCGTTCATCCTTACAGCAAACATAATTCAATCATATGGACAAGAGTGCAGTGTCTCTAAGAAACTAATGTATTGAAAAAATGGTGCAGCTACCAAGACCTAGATGCTCCAGAGGAAGAGGTGACCGTTATTGATTACAGGAGCTTGTAGACAAGGAGCTATAGCGATGCCAAGTTTACCCATTCGGGTCAGGTCGGTTTAATGGAATCATGAATAGAAGGCGAACTAGCTCTGATTTGTGATGTATTTATTTTTGTTCCTCCCAATTTTCACACACGCACTCCATATATTTCCCTTATTGCTTTTCATATGCTTACTGATTCTGTTGGACGAATACGTAAATGTTCATGAGAATTTCTTGTATTCAGTAGTGCGTTTCATCTACACTTTGTTTGTTACAGGCAGTCTATGCTTTCCTCAAAGCTGCTTTATTTCCGAAGTGTATACTTATTCACTCAAACCAATGACTACAAAACAATAAGAGAACCGCAATAGATCTAAGCTAAGGACGGTTCAATATCTGAAAAAGGATATATACACTTAAAAGCATGGCTTGAATCATGACTCAGTGCGCACCTCTAACACTCTTGCTAATGACACTTTTACATATGTTACACATGATATTGTATGACATTTCTAACAACATCAATCACAGAGATAGTACAGATGAAACCCTAATGAGGTTAACAAATATGTTCCTCAAGTTATAAGAAGTATTCTTTTCTCGTGGTTGTTTCTCTCTCTCTCAACATCACTTGCGTTGCTTCTTTGCTTGAGGTTCTGTCTGTAGCTCTCCCTGCAAATGCAAGATACCATTATTTAGATCCTTAATAAGATAATACACAACAGACCAAGTAAAAGTTCAAGAACAGTTATAGAATAACTACTACTTAGAGCAAAAGAAAAAAAGGATTTGAAAGGGAGAGTGCCTACAACGATAGAAAGCTGCTCACGGATATAGGCCATCGATCTCAACATGGCACCTAGTGTATCACGGGACACCTGGAATTTGACCTCTGATTCTCCAGTTGTTGTCTCAGTATCTTGAAGCTGGGATAAGGACAACAGAAAACAGTTCAATACCATAAAGTAATCGGTCTTCTATTTTATAAGTGATTCTCCCATAAAGTAATGCATCATGAAAGAAGAAGACGTTACTATAGCTATTTAGTTCCTCTCATGGAAATGACTCCTTTGAAGTGGTGAAACAAACTTCTCTGAAGTATTTTCTGATTAAATTCAAGTGCGTTTCAAAATAACCTTTTCCACGATAGGCAGCAATGAAATTTTCATATTCAAGTGGTGACTGCAAAAAGTTTGGCAGCTGAAAAACCAGATTTTGTAACTAATGCGGGGATAAACAAGTCAAATAACACAGAAGTTTCCTGCACTGAAGGTATATGGAATCTATGTCGGAACAACCAAAGACAATCAATAAATTAAAAAGACTTTCGTCTCGTCAAGTCAAGACTACATGAGAAGCCTAGAGTCTAAGAGTCTTAAAAGATACCTTCAAATTGATGACAGCTACTCTATTGGCTGGAGATGAGAGTTGCTTGCTAATGTAAGCCATGGAACTTAACATGGGTTCAAGTGTGACGCTAGACAGCTGAAATTTGACCTCCATATCCGCTGAGGGAAACTTTCTGTAATCGTGCAACTGAAAACATCATGAAAAGAATCCTCACTAAAGAGGTCAACTACTTTTATGCAGGAAGCAGTAAGACTTTGCCACAAAGGACAATTTCAGTTGTTCAAATCTTCAGCATCCATATGCTTTTTACAAATATCTAATCTCTTTTAGATGAATCGTCCCATCAGACCAACTTTTAGCTTAAGTTAATGCAAAAACCATACAGAAAAAAAGTTACTGGTTTAAATAATGCACACCTTTAAATTGATAACAGCAACTCTACCACCCGGCATTGTATTTTTACTCTCCATCACCCAAGTCATTGATTTAAGACAAGGAAGAGCTACCTGTAAGACAAAGCAAGTCAAATTACCACCCAACACCAATAAATTCAAAAAAAATAAGTCTGTGAAGGTTTACTCTAGGTACCATATTCTCAGGAGCACCATCGTCTTGGTGAAGCGACACTGGTGCCATACGCGGCAGATTCAGATCAGCAACAGATTGAGCTCTGGCCCCACCATCATTAAGGTTAAATCTGCGTATCATTTCATCCTGGCGTGGCCACAGTAAAGGGGTTGTGTCAGCAGCTGATAGTGAGGTCTTGCCACCAATACCATGTGCGCTAGGAGGTATAGCTCTACCTATATTTTTTCTGACAACTGAAACCTTCTTCCCACCCTCTCTGAGTGCCCCTAAAGCAATATTATAAGCTTCAGCTGTAACTGCCCCTCCCTCAGCATACTTGATGGCCTCGCGACATAAATGATTATAGCGGTGTATCAAGCTATCATGTCCATTTTCACTGACATGCTCATCCAACTCTCCCATGCTCTTGGCGTTTCTTGTCCATCGTCTCAAAATATAATGTGGTGGCAAAGTAGGTATATTTGTGACAGTAAACACTGTCAAAACATGTCGGCAGAGTATGCCGCAGTGCTCAAACATTTGACAGCTACAGTTTGCTCTCATTTCAGGGTAGCAAAACGTCACTATATAAGCTTTGTTGTCATCTTCAAACTTTGCAACCCTAAATGTGCTGGTGGTACCATCATCTTCAATTCTATTTGCAGTGTGAGCGAATGTTTCAACCAACTCTTCCTGGAACTTTCCAAAAAATTTTCTTGTGAAAAGATTTGCAGCCTGATTCTCCATGGGTGATGGCGTCTTCAAGACTGGAGGCGTGTTGACAGTGTCAAGATCAGCTTCAGTCTCCATCTCAAACCAGCTCTCCATAGCCCTTTCGTACAGCCTAAAGAACATCGGAAGGGTTGTCTGCTGATTCACATATCCATCGAAAAAGGAACCTGTATAACCTTGGCTAGGAAACACTGCAGCAAAAAAAGAATCCCGGAAATAAACAGGTACCCACTGAGCTCGGGCATTATATAAAGAAGTAAGCCATTCATGTCTTCCTAAGTCATACTTTTCAATGATGGAACTCCACGAAGATTCAAACTCCTCAATGGTTTCAGTGAAGTTGATACAGTTATATAGCTCCAGCTGAAAACTGGGATACGCAAGACACACATGAGCCAGCTTATCCTGACCTTCTCTTAGCACATCCCACTTATTAATACAGTGACGAGCACCTGGAAATACCTGAGCAACAGCAATCTGTATGGCTCTATCTTGATCAGTTACCAAAGAGACGGGGGGTTGGTCTCTCATTGCTGTAAGAAAAGTCTTAAATAGCCAGATAAATGAAGTATCAGACTCGTCCAAAATAAGTGCACAGCCAAATATGATAGTCTGACCATGATGATTCACCCCAGTAAACGGGGCAAAAGGAACACGAAACTGATTGCACCTGTATCTCGTATCCAAGGTGACTGCGTCACCAAAATGAGTATAAGCAAACCTAGATCTCGAATCTGCCCAAAATACATTTGTCATCTGATTATCTTCATCAAGCTGAACCGCATAGAAAAAGCCAGGATTCTCTGCCTGCATCCTCTTAAAATACTCCAACAGATTATGTGCATCCCGTCCAATAGTCCTCTTCGTGTTAGTTCCATAATTTTTCGAATCCTTAGACGACGCACTTCTGCTATTACTAGATTCTAAGGGAACACGGTTACCATCCATAGAAACATACATCATACCACTAGGCACATTATTCACCCCTTGTTGAAAACTAGATTTTTCCGAATTAGCAAAATGCCTACGAGGGCGAAGACAATGAAGCGTATTAGGACTTGCCAATCCATGAGTATGCTCTTTAACAAACTTTGCCACAACCCATTTATCATGACCTTTCATTTCTATCCTAACCATTGCATCACAGCTCTCCGCAAGCCTTCTCTTCGACCTTTTGCTACTACATACGAATTCACGAACACTAACAGACCCATCAGTTCTCGGAAGGGACTTGGAAGTGAAACCAAGCTGCCTTGAATACTCGTCATAGAAAGACTTAGCTTCTTTTTCTGAACTAAACTCCATGCCAACACACGGCTCTGCAATCCCAATCTCATCTTGAACTCCTAACGAGTTCTCCATGTTATTAGGTTCAGCATCTCCATCATCTCCCATCTCTTCAACCAAATGAATATCCATATTTCTCTAACTAACTGAGCTGAGCACACTTTCCTCCTAAACAAGTTCCAATTTCACACAACTGTTTCTCATCTTCAACAGTCTCTATAAAACACTGCATAAACCAAAAAAAGTACCTTTTTAATCATTCAGGTGTTTGTTTGATTAGAAAAACCAAAGCACAGCCAGTGTGTTTGTAGATCTTTGAAAAATAATCTTAACTACATATAGAAAGAGGACTCTGCATCTATCACTCTCCGATTGTTTTTTTTTCCCCCATCGATACAGAGAAACCCAGAAAGAGGAGAAAGCAAAGATATTATAAGACAAGGAGCTTACGTGTGAGTGATGCTGCGACGAACCCAGAAGATTTTTGGAAGTCGTGAAATTGGAACAAGGGTAACAACAATTCGGGAAAATTGAGAAGCTCTTCTGTTTTCAGATTCGACCGAAAGATTAATAAGTAAACTCGAGCTTGTGCAGTTCTCCGAGGAAGAAGAAGAAGACATTGAAAACTCAAACGTCGTCGTTTCACGGAAACAAATAAAAAATAAAAACAAACCCTAACACCTGAATTCCATTTCAAAATCCTGTGCATATATTTATTTCGGGTATTCGGATTACGCTGTCGGGTATGGGGTTAAACCTGAAACCGAACCAAGTTTTTCGAGTCGGTTCTGGTTCGAGTAATCCACATTTTTATCTTCTTCTTTTTTTATAGCGAGAATCTTTGTGTTGTAGAGTATATATTAAAGTAAAAATAATTTCACGCTTGGAACTTGATTAGGTTAGATTTGAGGAATTTGAGTGACCTCTCCACTGTTTTTGAAGATGACAAAATACAGACTGAAGCGAACCTATGGAATATGTCATGCACACCTCTTACACATCCATTGTGATTTCGACATCTTTGTTTCCTTCATAGAAGTCCCTGCTATGCAAGAACATCGCAGACATACATGTTCTCATATATATCAATGTGACCATATTATGGTTTTTTTTTTAATTCTAAAATCGCGGATTTCATTGTTACCTTGATATTAATAAGTACGGTCTCTAAGCAGTAAGCACCCACAAACACAACAAAACAAACAAAACTTCTGATGGCATAAACGTACAAGTATTTTAATTTTTTTCATGCACTTTGATTTATGTAAATGTCTAACAGATTAGTAGGCAGATGAAAACCAAAAAAAGAAAATATATGGGGTTTTACGCTTCGGTGACTGGAAAATTAGGAGGAACCAGAAGGAAAAAAATACATCACCAAAGGGCATGTCATATAAATTGTCATAATCTGCTGGCTCGCCTTTTGACCCAACCCGACCGAGTGAGTAGGAGGTATAGACTCAGCATCTCTCTAGCCCTCTCTTGTCTACAAGCTCCTGTAATCAATAACAGTGACTTCTTCCTCTGGAGCATCTAGGTCTTGGTAGCTGCACCATTTTCTCATACATTACTTTAAAGACATTGCACTCTTGTTCATCTTGAAATATGATTCATGAAAAAATGAAAGCAATGTGTTAAGATACTCATAGCATATCGAATGAACCATGTTACCTGCGTAACCGTCTCGGATCCTGTCTAAAGGCTGGAGACAAAAGAAAAGGGGCGGGTCCACCTCTGCCGCTACCTTCAAAAGAAGGATTAGGTCCACTTGGGAACATCTGCATCGCAAACTCAGGTGGTGCTGGTACAAATGGTCCTAGTGGCCTGCCCAAATCATTATTCACACACCCTAACTCTTTAAATTTAATCTGAAGATGGGAAAGTATAGTTTAGTGTAGGCTTTTATCAAACCTACCCGGCACCAGGAACAGGCATCAGCACTGGTGGTGCGTTTATATCCGATGAGAAGGGAGGAACATGAACTCCACCTTGTCCACCAAATGCATCGTACCTACCTTCCACAGGATTTCCACCATCAGTACCATCACCGTCACCTCCCAGTTGATCCTCTGACCGATCATTTCTGTCATTTCCATTAACACGTCCATCACGCTCTCTGCGTCCACCATGATCATCCCTAAGTCTGTGCTCCATGCCTGGTTTACGTCTCATAGGTCTATCTCTCTGTCAAAAGTATATATCGCCCACATAAGTAACACTCAAAAAAACCCTATAACAAATGAAAACCCAAAACTAGTACAGACTATTCAACATTCCTTTCAATGATAAACCAAATAAAAAATCTTGTACCGGGCCAGATTGCTGCATGGCTGGTTGTCCTCCTGGAGCATTAGGATCACTGCAAATGGCACATGATTTTATCATTAGGATCCCGACATAAATAATAGTCGAGGAGTCCAAGAGAAAAACCCTACATACTTCATATAGTTCTGAAAATACAGTTCTTCCCGCACTTTGGTGGTCAGCTCTGCGACAAGCTCAGTGTGTTTCAGCTTGAGATGCTTGTACACAAATTCAGCAGCATGAAACAGCTTCGTGCAGCCCTTGGCTCCACAACCATATTTCCAACCATACTTCTCATCCCTAATCTTTCGAACATGTGGATCTAAAGCTTCAGTAGCCGCAGCATCTATCTTCTCTTTAGCAGCCATCACTTCCAAGGGATCTTGACCTTTTAACCTCTCTTGCCAATGAAAGTCAAATTTACTTTCACTCTCATCTCCTTTTGCATCATAACCTTTACCTTCAGCTCTCACATGCCGCAGACCCTTAGCTTCATTTGTTTCAACCTTTCCATAATAATCCACACCATGCACACGCCAGAGATATGTGACAAGTGTGTCAAGCAATTCAACACCCTCAAGGCCTTTCACAGATGTCAACCCCCTAATGATTATAACTGGACCAGTCGAACCACTGTGTAACTTTTCTCTACCTGATTTTTCAGTTTCTGAACCTGATAAAAGGTTTTCCTCAATTCCTTTCTCAGAGTCTAGCTTACGCACAAGGGCTTGTGCTTGTTCAACGTCAATTAAGATTCTCTTTGGATCAGAAGTAAAACTGGGTGCTTTTGGTGCGGCTGAAAGAAGTTCAGTCTCTTTAGCTTCCCACCTACCATGTCTTTTTCTTTTGCCACCTCCAGCTGCTTCATCCTCAGAATTTGGCTCACTGGGCCTGCTGGATTTATCCAATGCTGTCACTGCAGGACCTCTGGAACAGATCGAGGGAAACTGAGCTTTTAGAGATGACAGAATGGTGACTTGTGACTAGAGTAATGGCCAAGGAATTGATCTTACAAATCTAGCGCCCCGCTCTGTAAATCAAGTAAGAAATCCTTCGCCACCTTCCGTGCAAGTTCAACCCTCCTGAAAATTTGAAAGAACAGTCAGAAACATAGTTTTGAGCTACAAGACTGTACTAACAAGTACGAGAGATCAGCGAATAGTATCAATATTACATCAATCAAACTGTGGGAAATGCTCATGACCTCACCTTTCTATGACAGAAAGTAAGTTTGTTGGATGATACTTATTCTTCAACCTGGATGCATAAAATACATAAGCATGTTAATAGGTTAGCTTGCAGAATAACCCAAAATAGTGTAGGAGATATAAACAGATAGTGGACTTCACCAATCTTCCTCTTTGTGAGTGTTAAAAAAGACGCGTTTCTGTGTTGTAATATACTCTGACTTATATTCTTGATATCTGCATCAGGACAAAAGGTATTAACCCAGCAGCTTTACACGACAACTGATTAAGCACCGAGACTAAGTTGCAGTTATAACTTATAACGATACCTGCGCTCAGCTTCTGATGGCAGTATATCATCTTCCAACTCCTGGATAAATTGTTTGTATGACATCAATCCATCCCTGGATAAAGGGAATACGACAATATTTCTTGTTAAATGCAACAGCAAGGAAGTTACACTAGCACCAGAATATAGGCGTTATCTTATACTCAACAGGAACAATGGAATAGAAACGATGACTTTAACATCACATGTTGCAGAAATGATTTTCTATTACTGATCAATAATGTCTCTCAAACATTCACACTAACTTTCAGGAGCTATAAGGAAGAATGCATATATGCCTCATAGAAGATAGACATTTCTTAACTCCTAGTATACATTTACTAGATTATATATCTACTACCAAAAATAAACACACCATAGGAAAAAGAGAGCAAATCCCATGAAATACAAAGGGAAAATGAACAAAGATGAAGGATCCTTAACCTTTGAGTATTTCCACTGTTGGGAGCATCACCATACCCTCCACGTCCTCCCTCCCATTCTGCCAGAAGAAATACAAAATTAAAAGGTCGATTTTGATATCACTCTCCTAAAATAGATTGCTTGTTCACAAATAGAACTGTGAATTAGTTACTCAAACTGTATCCAATCCACAGCATATAGAGAGAAAAATATGAAGCTATGACTATGAACTATGCTAGTCAAATGAACCAGAAGTCTTCAACCTATAAGAACGCCCAATGACAGTCATCTTAAATATGTCTCACAAGTGCAAAGTGGTTATACAGGTCCTCTCAACTTTAGAAATATATGAAAGAGATGTCTCACCCTGATGGCGACCCAAAAAGCGGCCGTGAGGCCTTTCATCACCATAATTAGGCCTCCCACCCATTTCACGATCATATCCTCCACCATATTCATATCCAAATCTAACATGCAAAAGAAGAATTGAGTACAGATTAGGAAATCACGAAAAAAATATATAGATATATAACACTCGTTGATATAAGAGGATGATCAATGTGGTTTGATCTCCAATAAAATTATGAGCGATGCACTTTTTCAATTCTCAGTCAATTAACAATCCAACTTATATTATCAACAATCCAATTGAAGTGTGAGCAATGTGGTACAGCAAAGAAGAAGATCCAAAAAAAAAAAAAAAATCACTGAGCACAAAGAGATGATGAAGATTACCTTCTGTCGGGAGGCCCATAGCCACCACGGTTACCGCCACGGCGAGCATCATAGCCATTATCGTCCCTGCGGTAACGTTTATTAGGAGGCGAGCGACGCTGGGGAGGAGAGTAGCGCCTATCTCTGTACGGTGGCGGAGGACTCAAGCTAGGACGTCTCCTGTAATCCCTACGAGGCGGTGGGAGAGGCGAACGGTCACGGTCACGGTCACGTCGTTCGAGGTCTCTGTCGTCACGCCGCTCCCGTGAATCTCTCTCACGGCGCTGCGGAGGCTGTTCCTGCTCCAGCTGCGGCTGCGGCAGAGAGGAAGAAGGCGGAGGAGGAGGCGGCGAGGAAGAGATCGATTTCTCAGGGAGGCTGTTGTCGACGGAATCAGTGGGAGGAAGAGTAACATCGGCCATTTGGAGAAGATGATCGGAACCCTATTTCGGGAAAATCTACGGTTTTATTCAACGATACACTCCAAAGCCTTTCTTCTCTACTAGTCTCAAATTCAAGTTGGCCTTTGAGGCCCATCTTAGTCTTCATTAAAATCAATATGTCTTTTTTTTTTTTTTTTTGGCTCAACTTCAATCTCTTCGTTAACCAAACGGTTTGGTTCCAAACCATTACAATCACATAATATCTTGGTCCACAGTATTTTACTATTTTTAACCCATACTGGCAGTAGTAGTGTAATATGATTTTTTTTTGTTTTCAACGTGTAATTTGATATAATAATAATAATTATTCAACTATATTCAGTTTTACCATTTAAGTTTTAAGTTACTCAGTCATCTCTTAACTAAAATCACCCAAAAAAAAAAAAGTTTAAATCAGATTTAACAATTCAGCCGGTTTAACAGTTTCCATTTAGATTGTTTTTAACTTTACACCATTGAAGTTATTAGTTAATAATTTATAGAAAACTTTAAACTACATTTACAAAGAGACAAAAACAGAATGTAGATAAAGACATGTCTACTAACATCACCTTACAGTTAACTTGTCCGTATCAAAAAAAAAAAAAATTAAATCTCCAAAGAAGAAATAACCTTGAGTGCAAAAATCTCAGATCCAATCACACTCCACCAAAATGCGCACCGCCAACTTTACCGCCGTCATCCTCCTCCTCCTCGTCACTCTCTGCTCCGGTCAGACTCCTCCGGCACCAGAACCCACCGCAGCCGATGGACCTTCTTCATCTCCGGCGAACTGTCTAGTATCTATGCTAAACGTATCGGACTGCTTCTCGTACGTTCAAGTGGGAAGCAATGAGATCAAGCCTGAAGCTGCTTGTTGCCCTGAGCTTGCTTGGATGGTTCAAAGCTCGCCTGAATGCGTTTGTAATCTTCTCGGCGGTGGCGCGTCGCCGCGTTTTGGAGTTAAGCTTGATAAGCAAAGAGCTGAGCAACTCTCAACCATCTGCGGTGTGAAAGCTCCATCTCCTAGTTTGTGTTCAGGTACATTTACTCATTCCGTACACCTACTTTTTCTATGTAATTTTGACCGTCTGATTCGATCAAATCCAATCTAACGGCTTAGCGGGACCTCTCTCACTCCTTACATTCACTAATTAGATTACTACTTGAGTGACATTGCTTTTATAATGCTCAAATAAATCTAAAAGGAAATAATTCTAAATAAAAGTAACAAGAAATTTATTTACCACTTTGTAATAAAAGAAAGAAACTATCAAATTTATCAATCTTTGGCTGGAATTAATTGTTATTTATTTATTAATTTGGAAATAATTATTTGTCTAATATAAATAATTGTTTTTTTATATAAATAATAGTTCTGGGTTTTCCGACGATCTCTCCAACCGGAAGTGAAGAATCCACCGGAGGTAGATTTACTATTTTAGTTGAAGTCTAGTTTTGAGTTCAGTTCAAGAAAAATGATACAGAATATTATAGTTTTAGAAAGCATACAGATTTTTTTGGTCTTTAATGTTTTATATGTGATTGAATTTTTTTAGGTTCTGAAGGGTCAAAGAAAGATAAGAAAAATGGTGGTGTGACTTCTAAAGATTATGAAGTAGCTTTGAACTCCTTAGCCTTAATATTATTGTTCATGTTTTTTTCTTTATTCTGAGGATTACATAACTTCAATAGGTGATGCAGCATATATTCTCTACTATCTTCTCATGTGTGTTTCTTATGGAACTTGGGTTCTATATTATTTTTACACTGTATGTAGTTTACTGAGCTTAAGTTATGGATGTTATGAATAAAGATCTTCCATATTTCAAATACAAATCAATGATGGAATTGACCATTGAACTCGTAAGATCCAAGCTCCAATTTGCAGTAGCATCGACAACAACGAATTTGCAAACTGTGCCATTGGAAAGATTAATTGAGTGTGTGTATGGAAATCAAAGACAAGATATGATGCTAGAATCTGAAAAATAAAACATTATCATCATCTACCATATTCTGCCTTACTTCATAATCTTTGATTCAGAGCCTATCTCACACAGCATAGAGTCTACAACACTGGTCATGCAACTTGAGTTACTTCCTATACATAGCTTTTTCTCATCCATCATCTTCCTCACTTTCTCCACTTCCTCCCACTTTCCATCAACAGCGTAAATATATGATAGTAGCACATATGGCCCTATGTCATTTGGCTGCAATCTCATGAGCCGCTTCGCCAAGATTTCTCCAATGTCAGGAGGATTCTCGAGTGTCCAACGAGAAGAGAGAACAAACGTGGAGTTTTCTTTTAGTTCTTCTGAGTGTTTAGTCAAACCTGCTCGGCCAAGGAGAGTAACCAAGCAGCCATGGTGCTCTAATCTAAGTTCAACATTATAGATTCGTGTTAACCGATCATAGGCCCACCAACCTTCTAGAACCATCCCAGCATTTGCACATGCAGACAGAACACAAACTAAAGTAGCACCATTTGGGAAAACGTTTCCATGCTTTTCCAAATCGACAAGCATCTCTATGGCTTTCTCTCCATGCCCTAGCAGGCCATATCCAATGATCATAGAGTTCCACGACACAACGCTTCTTTCTTTCATCCCATCAAAAACCTCTCTAGCCATATCCATTGCACCACATTTAGCATACATTGTAAGCAGAGCAGTTGAAAGAAGCACATCGGGTTTAATCTTGTTGCTTGTCACATATGAATGAATCTGCCTACCAATCTCAATCCGGCCTAAATATCCACAAGCAGTCAAGGCGCTCATGAAACACGCTTTGTTTGGCTTCAACCCATCTCCTTTATCCACCATTACTTCGTAAAGTCTAAGACATTCTGTGTAATCCTTGATCCTAACATAAAGAGCCAATATAGTATTCCAAGAAACAACATTTCTTCGTGGCATTCTATTGAAAAATCCCCGCGCCATTGTTACATCTCCCACTGCCGCGTAACCGTCGATCATAGAGTTCCAAGAAACAGCATCAGGAGCAGGCATAGTCTCAAACAAATACCGTGCCCCCTCCATATCCTGAATCCTCGCATAACCGCAAAGCATAGAGTTCCAACTAAAAACATCTCTCTTAGGCATTTCATCGAACAACTCACGTGCAACATCCATTCTCCCATTCTTCACATACCCATCAATCATCAGATTCCAACTAACCAAATCAACCATATACCCACCATCAAACACCTTCTCCGCATCTCGGACTCGTCCACAAACCACCAAGTACATATGAATCAACGAGTTCCTAACAAACAAATCCGAATCAAACCCGTACTTGGAAACCAAAGCATGAATCTTTTCCCCATCTTTCACCAATCCAGCTCCCACACACACCTTTACCATTAACGGGAACGTGTAATGGTTACACAAGACACATCTACCAATAATTTTGTCGTAGTAAAACCTCAACGCACCAAAGGGCTGTTTTAAATTAACGAAACATCTCAAAATGGTGTTACCCAGAAACGCATCAGGCTCAATGACAGAATCGAAAACTGAAACAGCTCGTGAAACCGAACCAAAACATGTGCAGAGCTTTTTAATCACTCGTCCTGAAACAAGAGAGTTCTGGAGTAGTCCAGAGACTAGGATCTGGGAATAAACTTGGTCAAATTCATTCACAGATGTTAAAGATTCAAGCTTTTGGAGTATCGGATGATGGAGATCGTCGAGATGTGTGGTACGAGGTTTGGGATCATCTGGCCAGAGTCTTGGTGATGGTTTTGAGAGATTGTCTCTGCATTTAATGAATTTTTCAAGAGCAATTGAGCTTCCTCTTGATCTTCTGGATAAGCCTAGATTCATATTCGTACGTTTTCTTGTTGGTAAAACATATTCAAACACGGAAGGGGGGCGGCGGGCCAGCTTTATAAAGCCTCACTGCCTCAGCCTCAATCCACACGCAGATTTGTTTTTGATTTCAAAAGAATCTCTACATACTTATTTGTAACCTAATATCAATCGCATTGCAAAATATTAGCAACCCTTTTACATGTTTTTCGAATGTTATAACCATAAAAATATGTCTATACTTGAAAACTCAGCACCTACAAGAAAATATTTTGTCATGACCTCGTAAAACATTAAACATCCTTGTGTCCACCAAAGTGATTTCAGTGCTATTCTAACCGTACTTTTTTATTCTTGAATATTTTTCTACCCTACAAATAAGAATACTAAAACATTATTCCGAGTTATAAAATCTACTAAAACCAATAAATCTTATCTGATTGCTTGACTTGTTAAGAACCACAACCCCTTGGATATACCCCCAATGCGCAACGCTTTTAGTTTCTAAAATATTCCATATTGCCTTGCTCGAAAGATTAGTACAATGTTAGTTTTAATTTTAAATCTGTCAACAACAAAAAAAAAAAAAAAAAAAAAAAAAAAAAAAAAATGTTAAAAGTTTACTAAGAAACTAAATGAAACCTCAAGAATAGATTGAATATATTATATTTGAACGCTTTGAAAAATTAAAAGATAGATATGTGATATTTCAGTCATATTTTTACCTAAATTTCATGTATGAAAATTGAAAATCTTTCGCAAACCCCATCATAACCACATGGTAGGGAAAAACAAATCGAATCTTTTATCCCTACTTCGAGTACGGTTCGGTCTTCGAGATGAATCACGTGCTTCTGAATAAAAGTTGGTGAGCAATGAATATTTCACATTTACACTACTAGTAATAATTTAAGATTCCTGCCTCCAACGTGATTTTATAATTTTTTATATGTCGGCATCGTGGGAAATTACTGTAAAGTATCCACTAATTCCACTTATGATGGCCTATCCAGGATCCACTAATACTATAGACTGTAGACTATATAAAACTAAATCTTGCATGGATGAATAATTAACATATAAGTATATCAAAGACTTCTTTGTCTCTAGCCAAACACAAATATCTTTCCAAGGAGCTTTCAAGATCAGTAGATTCATGGCGATGTCTCACCTTCAACCCGTGCTTCTCCTCCTCGCATCACTCTTCTTCTTACCGGCTTTGCACGGGGCCATCGATTTCGAATACTGCGGCAGTAAGTATCCATTTGTTATGTATGTTCCTTTTGTATGTTTATTGTGTATATATACAATAACTTTACCAAATCATCATGAAACAATGGTTGGGTTTATTTTTGTAAGAAAGATTTATAGATCCAAGATATTTTAATCTTCCGAGACTCATAAGTTATAACTTTCAACGATTGATCTGTGCGTGCGACTGTTGCAGAAAATGGAAACGATTACGGTAACGTCAATCGTATCGAGATCTCTAAGAACCCGTCGGTTGGGCCGGACGAAAGTTCAAGCATGACTATATATGTATACGGTTCTGCAAGTACGTAATCTTCTTCCCAAATTTTCAACTCTTTTTATTTTTTATTGTTTTTTAGTTTACAACATTTTCTTGATGGAAATATTTCAATGTATATACAGACAAAAACATCACCGTGGGAACCCTTGTATACGTAACCTTTAAGACTGGGGAATTTACTGGCCTTTTGAAAACTTACAACATCTGTGATGTGAGTGAATGTAACACTGAAGCTGAGATTGAAGCTGGTACCAACTTTGAATTGACTCTTCCCGATGTTCTTTATGTTGGTTTTGATGAGGTAACTTTTCTTACACTCTTTTGCTTAGGGAGAAAATATTATGAATGAATGTGATTTTTCCTTAATCCTAGGACTAATGTTTCCAAACCCAAACGGACCATGTTCAACCTGATGTACAGCCGGGTTGGACTAATTAATTAACCGCAATTAACCGGCAAAACCCCTAAAACTGATGATCTAATAAAACCGGTTGACATGGGTCGGTTTTTTTTTTTCTTTTTTTTTTCCAAGACTTGGCTTTGTTCATAAACATCACATTTTTTTTTTCATTTTCTAAGAAGTGAGTATCTAGTGTTTTCAATGGTTAACATTTTGAAGGAATAAATCTTTTCCAAGACTTGGTTTTCTTAGAAGTATATATATATTTAAAATAAAGGAGTATTTTGTTTTAGAAACCATACCAAACTTACCTATACCAGTTTCGTTTTCATTTTACCTGACATCTCACATGTCAATGTTTTTTCTAATGAAATTGTGCAGGAACTCAAGTACTCTGTTTCTTTGCGCCAAAAGTACGTGGAAGAGCCAATTATAAATATGTGCGTCGACTTCAAACTGCCTAGTCCAACTCCCACATTGGTCGTCTCTGCTTAGTCAAGTTGGCGGATGTGTCCAAGTCTTTTGGTTATATCAGTCTCTCTAGCTCTCGCTACTTGCATTTCCTTTACATGTGTTGTCCAACTAATAAAATAGATAACTCTCTGTTATAATATTGGCTTGGTCTATAAGACTATAAGATTAAGAGCCAAGCACGTCTTTGGTTTTTTTCCAAGCTGATACAATAATTATGAGAAACAAGAGAGTTAGTAGGCAAGCGAGTACAATCTGAGCATAAAAATTATCATATACAGTCACACAGATCTTAGAGATTTCAACTTTTAGAGTATTTGATAGTTAAATTTATAATTCTAATGAGACGGAACATAGTAACTAACTTAACTATATGGAAAATTATTTCATTGGTTTAATTTTCCAATACATATATGACATTACAAAAGGGGATGTAGCTCAAATGGTAGAGCGCTCGCTTTGCATGCGAGAGGCACGGGGTTCGATCCCCCGCATCTCCATTTTGTTTTTATTACAAAATTATACATACGGACATACAATTATTGTCCAAATTGTAATTCGTTCCTAACTCGGTATTTACTATTTTCGTATACTAAGAGCTTCTCCAACGGTGAGGATGTTATTTTGAGGTTTTAAAATTTTTTAAGAATATATTTTGTATTTTTTTAAAATAAGAACTTGTGAAAGAGTAATTAAAATTTTGCTTCTCCAATGGTGAAGCTTGTATTGGAGTTCTTAATTTTGAAAAAAAAATATTTTGAGAGAGAGAGGGTTGAGTTGAGAGAAGCCTCTTCTCTTGTTAACAACGCAAGGATAAGCTTTTGAACCAACGAGATTCTGGTTAATCACCACACCCAATGCTCTCCTATTCTGTCTCTTCATCTCTATTCCAACTTTTCTACTTCTCGTATCATCATCAAACGAAGAAAGATCTGTGCACTCTGTTCTCTCTGTCTGATGCAATTGATTGAATCAGGAGGAGTCGAATAGATCCACCTGCAAGATCAGTGATCACATTTTTAATGAGTTGAGATAAATGGATTATACACCAATCACAAGAACTCAGATGCATTAGTAGATATCACTATGAAGTAGTCAATACATTTCTTATAGTTTTTGAGCTACTTACCAAATTATGTCCAGGGAATAAGACTCTCGAGCAATGAGCCATATCAAATGCATCCCAAGGGAAGGGGAGGCGTTGCGTAGAGATTATGCGAAGAATCGCAGGAATCCCACTTTCAAGAGCAAACTGAACCGGAGCTTCATGGTTATCTCTTGGAGCAAGAGAGAGTGATAGAATGCCACACGGTCCAAAAGATCACCACCCCAGCTAGCAACCTACATAAGAAACCACAAAACATTATAAACCAGAACAGGTTAGAGAGTTCGAGTAGTTGGAAGAGAGACTAAATACTTACTACCGTAGAGAACTTGGCTTGTATAGGTACATACCATTGTGGGCTGACTAATGTGAGACTTGTGAGTATATGACGTCAAATTGCATATAAGGCTAAGATGAATAATAGTAATGTAAAGAAGGTTCTTACTCTTTCCAACACTCTGGAGAGCGCTGATAGGCTGCCAAAGAGCAGAGAATGTAATACCAATGCTAAATAGATGGACTGTGTTTCCAGCCATCCACATCATGAAACCCATCATCATCAAATTCTTAAATGGAGATTGCACTACTTCCCACGCTTTTTGCTCATTCATCCATAAACAAAAACATATCAGTTTTAAAAAAGACTTCATCCACATCAAACCCCAATCTCGATCAGCTAAAGCAAGAATTTTTTCCTTTTCTAATTTCACCAAGTCACCTAATTTACATAGTGAAAGACACGGTCTTATATAAATTCTATAACAATCACCTAATTTATAACTATTGTTATAAATTCTATAACAATACATTAAAAAAAAAAAAACATCATCCTGAATTCGAAATCATCAAACCATAAAACCCAATTAGACAACACACAAAATCCCCAGTAGTAGCCAAAAATAATAATCAACTCAATTCACTGTAAATTTTCTAAATTGAAACTTGGAATCATGTTCAATATAAGAAAAATCCAATACCATCATATTTTACAAGAATCCAGACATGCAAATAATGAGTATGATGTTTCTGCTATGCTCAATAATTTTCATTACCATTATATTTTTCAAAATACATAAGAGAGGGAAGAACAGCAACACACCTCCATCTCCACCGGGACTTCCGTTGATCCGAAACCTTCATCATCTTGGCCGCCACACTCACCGATCACTATGCTCTCTCAGCCACCGTTACGGTGCTCCTTCACTTTGGTCGGATTAGCACCTTAACTAAACAGTAATTCAAACCCTAATTCCCAAAATCAAACTGATGGTCGATCTATGTGTTTGCCTTGCAGATATATATTATCGGAAAAGAGAGAGAGAAGAAGAAAAAAAAGAATTGGTATAATTTTTTTTTTAAGTATCAAAACATCAACAATCAAGACGCTGACACGTATCAATAAGAGGTGCTTCTTATTGATCCGAAATTAGAACTGCCTCTTATTCTTTTCTTTGTTTTTGATTTATTTTTTGCTCAATTTTAACATAAGAGGCCTGGTAAGAGGCCCTGTTGGAGAACCTCTAACATCCAAAAAGAAAAAATAACTTGAAGTACTCACCTCTAGTTTCTTGTGGGTAACATATACTAACAAGACTGGGCCACAACACACCGAAGAGGCCCAAGTTATAAAAGCTAAATCTGTTACGCTTTTTTTATAACAACCATATTTATGTATGTAGTCAAGAGGATTTTACCATAAAAAGACCAAAAATATTAAAAGAAAAATCTGAAACCCTAAACGACGAACAAAGTAGATTCTCTGTGGTGACGACTGATGCAGTGAATTCATTTCATCTTCTGCTCGGGTAAGTAAGATTCATTCTTTACTGCGATGTTTAATATTAGAGATGCTGCAGCCAAATGTAATCAATTTTCAACACCGTTGTTGATTTGTATGAGAATATATATAATATAATAAAGGAATACGCTTCTACTGTTACATTTTCAATCATTGATGGCTTTAGAGTTAAGAATTAGATTTTGTTGTTAATGTCTTTATGAATACATTTGTGTGAATTAGAGAATATTGATCATATGCTGCAGCCAAATATATTCAATTGCAACGCCCTTTATTGATTTGTGTGAGATGTAGAATAATTAATAAGCTTGTTGTACTGTTAGTAGTAACAGTAGTTAGATTTTGTTTTTTAATTGTCTTTATGAATACATTTCTGTTGTTTATATGTAGAAACAATAGGAAATGCCACCATTGAGTATGAGAAAAGAGCCATCTGGAGCTTTAAAAAGGAAAAAGAGAAAGAAGCTGCAAAAGTTTTTGAAGTCCCAAGCCAATGCTATTCTTAAGTTTGTCAAGAAGAAACCCGAAAATTCTGAAACAGTACTAGTGGAGTCTCGAAAATGCGACAGTGAAGAAGATGTTATTGGTCAGAGTCAGATCAACGTTGTTCCTGAACACTTTGATGAGCAAAAACAGGTTCTGATTCGAGGCGAGGGAAGTGAAGAGAAGAAGACACATATATGTGAAGATGTTATTGGTCAGAGCAACGTTGTTCCTGAACATTTTGATGAAGGTAAAGACAATGATGAGCAAAAACAGGTTCTGATTCAAGGCGAGGGAAGTGAAGAGAAGAAGATTCATATAAGTGAAGATGTCTCTGATCCTGGAAACTGGGGAAACGTTGATATGAAGATGAGAGATTTATTGGTGAAAAACGGTCCAACGACAAGGCTATCGACTGATTACCAGTTTCCTAAGGATGGTATCGGTAGGCATTTCTCGCAAGCTTTCTACACAAGAGAATTGGTCAATGGAGAAAAACAAGATCGTCGGTGGTTGGTTTACTCTGAATCTTTAGGTAAAGTTTTCTGCTTTTGCTGTAAGTTGTTCAGGCCTGAGAAAAAAGGCGGTGGTAACTTGGCAACAACGGGGTACAATGACTGGAGAAATCTTTCGACTAGGCTCAAAGAACATGGAAATTTTCATGACCATTTTCTTTGCATGACTCAGTGGAAAGAGTTGGAGGTAAGACTACAAAAGAACCAGACAATTGATAGATAAGCTGATTAAGTTGTAGCTGCCTTGTCTTAGGTGAGTTTGTTTTTGGAAAATGTGTTTTATTGGAAACTATTTAATGATGTTTCAGAACAACATGATGCAGGAGGTGTTTTTGTTTATTAGTATGATTTGTGGTATTAGCAAATTTTAATACATTTTATCTTTCATTGAGAATTATGCAAATAGGTTAGTAAGAAGTAAACATTTGGCCGGCATAGAACCCAAGAGATAGCAACAGAACCGCAGCCGCGGGAATAACCAAACCAGCCGTAAGTGCTGTTCTGTTATTCTTTAACAGTGCCACATATCCTCCAAGATTCTCCTTGTATGCATTCACTTTACTTCTATAGTCTTGGTTAAGTGTTCCTTCCTTCGCTGCAGCTTTAAGAGCTTCTTCATTCTCTCTTCCTGGCTTTGGCGATTGAACCTTTTCGGCTTGTTTTTCTAGTTCCGCTTCTTTCTCTCTTGCTTCCTTTGACGGTTGAGCCTTTTCCTTCGCTGCTGGGCTAGGAGGCTTGTAGTTATCCTTAGGAACAAGAGGAGGTTTTGCGGTTGTACCACTACTAGGTGAATCTTGTTTCCCCATTGGCTCAGGTCTAGGAAGCCTCACAACGAGATTTGCGCCTTCAAATTTGGCAGAGACAGAGTCGACGTCGACGTTTGGCGGAATAGGAAACTCCTTGCGGAAACGGATCCATTTGTTGGCTCCTGATGGACGATCTCCCATCACTCTAAGCTTCCTCGTGGTGGTTATTTGTACCTTAAGTTGCTCTTTCCTAAACCCTGTTTATTTCAAGAACGTTACACAATTGATCAAGAACTGGTTAATAAACCAAAAAATTACGACTAAAAAAATGCTAGAGTTTGTTGAGCAACCAAACCTGGAAGGTAAACAGTGAGAGCTTCAAATCCCTGTTCAGTTTTCCAATTCGAAAGCGGCTCGAAGTCATCGTAGATGCGATTAGCGATAGCATGTTCAGAAATTCTCTCCATCTCTTGATTATCTTGGTTTGAATTTGGAATAAGAAGATTTTGTATTATGTTGATATGTAAGACAGTATCTAAGCGATTTCTTTATATACCAATGATGAAACTATTTCTTATAAGTTGTTTTCTTTGAAGTTGGGTTATTCCTTAACTTTGCCTAACTGTTGTGATCGCCTTCTGTATAGTTCTTCTCTTTTATATGCATTTTTTTACAGCTTTATGTTCCAATGTCAAGAAAGTGAAGAATATATATTTTTGTAAAGAGGGAGAGTAATGCTTTGCTTTGAGGGGATTTAAGGACCAACGAGGATGATGCTTTTCTGTTAAATAATCTAATGTCTCTCCTATATTTATCAGAGACAACGTGTGAAAACATCTACAAAAGCAAACCCAATTTGATGTCTCTCCTAAGGATTTTACTAGTAAGATATTATTGTTAATGTTTCAAGCCTATGAATTCCATATGTAAATCTTTTCAATTAATTTTACATATCAACTATGATTATAAATAACTGATGAATCTTTGATAAGAAATTATTATTCCAGTTCTAACAATATGGTATTCAAATCATCTACATTTTAAAAGAGAGTGTTTTTGTGCTACGTGACAAGTCCACAATGATTGTGACTACACTACAATACATAAGGCATGCACAACAGGGTAGAATCGTCTATGCAACGTTCTCATAATTTGCAATACATAATAAATGTTGACGTAAAAAAAAAAAGAGTTAAAAACAATGATGCTATTTTTTCTTAATTCGTATTAGACCTCGATATTTTGGTGTTATATCTTGATGTTAATTACTTGGAATTATTGTATACACAAGGTGATAACTCGACATTTAAGCCCTGAAGTGTTATTAGACTGACAAATTGAATTCAAGTCACAAAGTGTTATCTAACGTACTATACATGCGAGAGGTGATAACTAAAAATTCAAAGTATGATTCGATGGCGGACTTACTGTGATGGTACTCGTCACATTTATCCGTGATGAATTGTGAAAAATCAGTCTAAAGGATTTATGCTATAAATAATGAGACCAAGCTCACATGTTATTGGTTGTATATATTTGTCATTTGATAAGCTTTATAGGTTACGTGGAACCTTCTTGATCCATGTTCCCTAGATGTGACTGGCTTGAGCTTTGTTGTTAACCCTGTAGCATTCCGGAGTATCAATTTGTAGCTTTAGTCATGAAACGTCTTCCACGACTCGATCTTTAAAAAGGTCTTTTGAGCTAGGAATTCGTCACTGGAAATAATCCTTTTGCAAACTTTGGAGAGGAGACAGTCTTACATTTATGAATAAAAGCGTATGTAATTTAGGTTTTCTGCTTCTTCATTTTTTGTTTAATCCAGAGCTTTTATAAGAAAAATCAGTTTTCTTGATTCTAAAGAACTAGTTAGAATCAATGAAGTGCAGAAGTTTGTAATCTTAAGCTAATAAATCTCCAAAGTTGTAATAGCTTGGAGAGCTCCATCTATAGGGAATTTGGAAAATCTTTAAATTTCTCAATCGTTGTGGTGTAGAAATCAAAATCTTTATATTCGTTTCACCCCAATGTAACTATTTCTATTGTAAAAATATACTATATTTTACTCAACCACTGGTTAAACACCCATATTACAAGGTATATTATAAGTATATATCAGTATTTTTATTAGTTATTTTCTGATTGAATACAATATAACTCAAGTTTTGTCATAAAAATAAATTAAGAGCAAAAATAATAGCAGTGGCACGTCCCAGGAGGTAGGCAAATACTTGCACTGACCTTGTGCATCTTCGTACACGCAGCTTTACATTCTGCAGGAACGCATTTTCCGGATTTGTTTGGAATATTAACATAGCATTGTTCTGGTCTTCTTTGTTGGCTTGTTGCATATTCCCCAATACTCCTGTTTTGTGTAGTATTTAGTTTTAAGGAGTTTTGTGTAACAAAGTTTAATATATCAAATATAATTTTTTGTAATACATTAATTAATCTAGATAAAATTTAACATAAGAACTAAAAATATAAGAGTTATATGTATATGTAACAGGAAAATATCATATAGATTTAATTAGAAAGAAATTTTTTAATTTTGAAACTTATTTTCATGCAAAACAAAGCTAAATAACTAATAAAAAAAGAATGGAAGTTTATTTAATCAGTTCATATTATGATAGTTATATTTTTAACAAAATATTTTTCATAATATAAAAAATTGATTTGATGTTTTAAAGAAATTGTATAGTTGAAAGAAGGTTACTTTAAAGAAATATTATGATATTCATTATTAGTTTATGTTGAAAAATGTATATGTAATATATTAAGGTGCATATTAACTGTAAATACAAACCTAGCTCAAGAATGATGAAGAAAGTTAGAATGGTGAGTAATAGTTGGAATGTCTTCTTCATCGTAGATTTTATGAATGAATAATTGATGGTGTTTTAAAAGTAAAAAGAAAAAGAAACTACTAAGTATATTCCGATATATACTTTTCTAAAAATTTAATGTACCTCACATTCAAACTTATCTAATTTAAGTAATCTATCTCCTTTAAGTTCCGGTTTTACACAAATTTTTTTTTTTCTCAGTCTGTATATAAAACCTTTAGACTCGTTCGTTGTTATTCTTTACCGTAACCTAGTTTCTTATTTAGATGAAAACAGTCAAATTTCACAAAAGAGAAACAATATAGCCACACATTTGTGCTATATTAAATCTTATATATTAATTTCCATATATCATAAGTTCTTTCTATGTCATTATTTTATCAATTTTTGAAAGGCTTAAAAAAAATGTTAAAATATGTGTCTTTCCTAATTCATAGCTTTCCTTGTTTGGCATCCGAGCAGGACCACAAATATAGATATGCTCATTTATTGGAAACAAACGTAATTTTTTGGACCATTGTCTACTATAAACCGTCCAACCATAATTGTCTGGATACGCTCGATGGTCCATGGACGGTCCAATTGGCACCTCTATATGTTTTTTTTTTTTTTTTGGTAAAATGTGAAGATTTCATTCCAAAGCTATTACATCCTACATTACAAAAGTTCCAACTAACCCATTATCACAGGAATAACAGACAAACTACAAAATGACTTACTTATAAGGGATAATATATATTACTAAAGTAGACAAGAAGGAGAGAAGGAGAATGCAAGATGGGTCCCTGAAGAGAAAGAAGCCGGGTGCGCATCGTACTGTCAATGGTGAGTCGAAGAGCTGCGGTTGTTGTCTCAGTGGTAGAGAAGATCCTAGCGTTGGTGCTCCTTCCATAGGTGGTAAACCACCGATTGCAAGAGGAGCTTGAGGATGGTCTTGATTTTGCGTTGGTGCGGTAGAGTGTTGTGGAGGATCCAAGAAGGGGCTGCTGTTAAGGTGACGGGGGGATTGGGAAGGAACTTTTCCGCAAAAAAGCTCCAAATGCCCGATGAGAATGAACACTCGAAGAAGAGATGATTGTGGTTTTCTTCCCCATTTGAGCATAGAACACAAGTGGCAGGGATGTTCATGCCCCATCGCCTTAATCTATCTCTTGTAGGTAAACGGTTCAACATCGCCAGCCAGATAATAAAGGAATAGCGGGGCACATGCTCTTTAAACCATATCACTTCAGACCAAGGGACCAAAGTGTTATGAAATCTTAGCTGCTCCCATGTTTCCTTTGAAGAGAAGGATGGGAGAAAAATACCTGAAGCATTTTGCCACAGGAAAACGTCTTGGCCTCTGGTTGGTGCTGGTGGTGGGTGGTCAGTTAGCGCCACAAGTAAAGCTTGAGAGTTGTCAGATTGGGCCGCCGGCAAAGCCCAATTACCAGCCCTCGTCGCCTCGCTAACCTTTGCGTCCTTTCTTATGCGTAGGATTTGTGGTCCACATGCCCCAATAAAGGTTATGAGTTGACCAAAGTCCGTCCAAGAATCGAACCAGAAAGAAGCAGAGCAACCATCTCCTACTTCACATCTAAGAAACTCTATGATGGTGGGTTTCAGTTGCAACATGCTATTCACCGTTTTAGAAAACCGGTTGGCCTCTGAAGTTAACCAATAGCTCTTCCTGAGAAAAATGTGCCCATTTAACCAAGCAACCCAAAGAGAGCCAGAATTAGAGAAGAAGTTCCATACTTGCTTCAGTCTAAACACAACAGCAAATTACTCAAGTAAGCGAATACCAAGACCATCCTCTTCTTTAGGTTTGCAAATGTCCTTCCAAGCCACTCTAGCACCAGAAGCAGAACCTATCTTGTTTTTCCACAGAAAAGCAGAGCATAGCGAATCCACCTTGGCATAGAAACATTTCGGCAATACGAACACACTACTTCAGAAGTTGACCATACCATATATGACCGAAGAGACAATCCTGATTTTACCAGCGAAGGATAGAAATTTTGCAGTCCAAGAGTGTAGCTTGCTTGTAATTCTCTCAAGGAAGGGCTGCAGGTTAGCAGAGGATATCCTAGTCGGATTTAGTGGGAGTCCAAGATACCGTGTGGGAAAGGAGCCCAGCTTGATTCCAGCGAAGACAATCATGTCATTAGCTTCTTGATCCGTATATCCTCCAAAGAAAACTTCATATTTTTCTGGGTTCATTTCCAGTCCTGACATTCCTTTAAACTCGTTCATTACCTCGGAGATCGCAGACAAAGATTGCCTAGAACCATTGGAGAAGACTAGAAGATCATCAGCGAACAGGAGATGAGTGATTCGAGGGTTGTCACATTTAGGGTGTAGCTCAATTCTACTCTGATCCACTGCTTTCTCCAACAGCTTAGATAATGCCTCCATCGCCATTATGAAAAGGTAAGGAGATAAGGGATCTCCTTGCCGCAACCCCTTCCTGCCTTCAAAGAACCCTGCCAGCTCCCCATTAATAGCTACTGAAAACCTTGGTGAGGAGATGCACTCCCTTATCCAGCTTCGAAACATGGGAGGAAAGTCCTGAGCTTCCAATAGTTTTAGCACAAAATCCCAACAGACCGTGTCGAAAGCCTTTTTATTGTCAACTTTTAACAGGCAACTAGGGGAGCAAGAAGCTTGGTTATACTGCCTTATTAATTCGGATGCCAGGAGGACATTCTCTCCAAGGAGCCGACCTTTAAGAAAAGCAGCCTCGTTTGGTGAGACACAATCTTGCAGTATGGGTTTGAGCCGATTAGCAATTATTTTTGAGATAATCTTGTACACCAAATTGCAACAACTAATCGGTCTGTAATCACCTAGCTTGCATGCCTCAGGAAACTTCGGGATAAGGGCAATTTTCGTAGTGTTAAAGTCATTAAGCAGCCTACCATTGCGGAAGAACTCTTGGACAGCTAGCACAATAACCACACCCACTACATTCCAAGAAGCTCTAAAAAACTCCACAGAGTAGCCATCAGGCCCAGGGCATTTGTCTAGGGGCAGAGCAAAGACAGTTTAGGTTATCTCCTCCTCAGTGACTATTGCTGTCAAAAACTGCCTCTGATCCTCTGAACATCTGAATGGGAGGAGATCAGCTAGATCATCAATGGAGCAGGGAGACTGAGGTAATGAAGTGGTCCCAAGAACCTCCTGAAAGTAAGAAGCAGCATGAGACTTTATCTCCGACAGATGGACAATCCTTCTACCACTTTGATCTTGGAAAAAATGTATGTGATTCTTATTCAGTCTTGCCGTTACAGTCTTGTGGAAGAAAGTCGTGTTCCTGTCTCCCAAATGCATCCACTTTAAACGAGATCGCTGGCGGTAGAACTTCACCTCAGCATTACTAAGAAATTTCCACTTCGTCCTAACAATATGTTCCTCCCTTGCAAGCTCTGGCGTGGGGTTGGTAAGGATAGTCCTATGAAGATCAGCTAACCTAGACGCCTCTGCCTTGACCCTCACTGTGATGCCACTGAAGTGACTCTTATTTAGCCTTCTCAGAATAGGTTTCAAAGCCTTAAGAGATTTTGCCACTTTAAATTGTCTGGATCCAGGCACGGAACCACAGCTCCAGGCTTGTCTGACCTCCTCTGCATAATCAGGGTGGTCCACCACATGTTGATAAAACTGAAAAGGCCTTACCGTAAACCGCCTAAGCGAGGGAACCATAAACCATATGGGAGTGTGATCTGATTGATGGGGGTCCAGGTATTCAGCAAAAGCATCCGGAAAGAGACTTGCCCATTGCTGGTTAATCAACGCATGATCGATCCTCTTGGAAATTGTATGCCCCTCGCTGCTGTTCCACCACGAGTACGAAAGTCCCTTGGCTTGTGCCTCAAACAGTTCAGCTTCTTGAATCGTTAGGTTCATCTCCTCCATTCCAGCTGTATCAATGTCCCGAATTTGGTAGTCAGAGTGCTGAGAAGGACGCAAAATCTGGTTAAAATCTCCTAGTACTGCCCATGGGTGACAGGAGACCGGAGTAGTGTGATTGAGATGAACCAACTCCTCCCACAAAGAACCTCACTGCTCCACCAGGTTAAATCCATACACAAAAGAAACTGTGAGGTTAACATTTTCCACAGGTATGAAAACACCGCATGTTATCATTTGAGCCGAAGCGTGATAAACCACCAAAGATATAGCCGGATCCTAAACCACCACAATATGGCCGAGTTGTGATGTTCAAGGTTCCCAAAAAATTTCCAGTCAACAGGAATGACACTTGCAATTCTCCTAACGTTTACTTCCCGAATGTGTGTTTCCAAAAACGCACCAAAAAGAGGTTTACGGATATTAATCTAATCCTTCGTCATAGTCTGTCTGGAGCTGCTATCCAACCCTCTTATGTTCCATACAAAATACATGATAATGGGTAGTTAGTGTACGGAAGCGGCCTTACGACCAGTCTTCCTACGAGTCACCAGTATGAATGGTGGCTCAGCTTCCTTTACAACCTCGCTAGAACCTGAGACAACAGGCGTTAACGGTCCCTCAGCTTGAGCTTGCAATGATTCCATCAGTGCCTCTGAATGGGAAATATGATCTGCGACATGAAGCTTGTCCGATGGTTCTTTTGTAGGAGTCACCATGACCATTTTCCAGCGAGTACTAGCCACTGTTCTAGACCGTCCCTCACGCGACAGATGCGCTTTACAAGATATTCATTCTCGACGAGAGGGTCTACCCCTTCTACTAGTAGATCTTGTAGCCACCTTTCTCCCTGAATTGGAAGGAGTGTTGCACCTGCAAAGAGTAGCCTGGTGGCCAAACTGATCACAGGTGGCACACTTTGGGGGCAGCCACGGGTAAGATACACAAATGTCGATCTCACGACCATCACTGAAACCGGAAACCACCCTTGTAGGCAGTTCTTTCGAAAGGTTGACTCGGACAGGAACCTTGGCAACTTAAAAATTTTCCTTCCTTGCAGTTTCTGGGGCAAGAGCAACCGGTTTGCCAACCGCAGTTGCAATCCTTCCCAAGCTTTCTTTATTAAACAGAAGGTAAGGCACTCCACGAAATTCCACTGTCACAAGAGCAAATGAGATTGGTGGTGTGTCAGGGTTGAAGTCGCAATACTCCACATCGGATGACCCACAATACTCCACATATTGCGAGCAAGGATTGCTTCTCGGACCTGTGGGCTTGTCACTTTGAGGAGAATTGTACCATCACCAATTTTATGGACGAAGATTCGAGGTCCAGTTCGAGCCCAGATTGCGTTAACTACTCCAATCACTCTTCCCATCGCCGGAGGTGGTCCGTGGAATTGAGCAAAAACGAAATCCTTGAATTCAAGTTTGGCAGCTTGAATATTCTCATCAGGAAAGAACACAAACGGTGCTCCTGAAATATATTGAGTGGGTGTACCAATTTCTTCTAGACATGAAGAATGTCGAGCCACTGCAGAGTACTTACACGGTGGTTTATCGACCCCGGAGGCTGAACCTTCAACGGTGGCTGGAGGCGCGGACACATCTGTCGCAATTACATCGGAGGTTGTACCTTCAACAATGACGAGAGGAGCTGCTTCAACAGGTCGCTGCTTTGTAACTAACGGAGAGGGTACCGAAGCTTCCGGCCTAACTTCCCCGGAGGATGAACCTACAACAATGGGAGGAGAGGTGGATATCTCAGTCGTAGATCTAAGATCTACAATTGCCACAGAAATCGAAGCATTGTCCAAACAGAGATCTGGAGCCAGCTGAGTTGCCTCAGGTGGGGGTGAGGAAGAATGGTCAGCCGGAGAGCCAGACGACAACCATTGTCCCTCGAGAAGCCGAGGCAAAGGGGGGGGGGCTTGCAGATGCCAGCAGCCACATGAGCATCGACTCTAGCAAACTTAGAGGAGCCTGGGATAACTCCCCTGACATTCTTTTTCTTTTTCTTCGGACCCATGGAGAAATTTCCGACAATCGGCGTGAGGCCGACGTCGGAGGGAAAGCAAGAGAGAGAGGTTTTTAGAGAGAGGTTTTTCTAATTCTTTAAATTGTCCTTTAAGCCAGAATTAGAGAAGAAGTTCCATACTTGCTTCAGAGAGGCACCTCTATATGTTGTTTGTAACTTTGTATAATTTGTGTTTTACTCTCTTTTTTTCTTTTTATGGCTTTACTTGTTGTGTGGCATCCGAGCAGGACCATATATAATAGATATGCTCATTATTGGACACAACGTATTTTAGACCATCTATACTATTAGAGCAGGAGTACTTATGGACTAACTTTTGGATCATGACTTTGTTTTAATAGTTTTAAAATAAAAAGATTAATAATCAATAGTTTTTCACACATTAGTATACTATTAAAATAAAAATCTCTAACCTTTCAAATTAAGTCGGATACGCGCGCAGGTCGTTTAATAGCCGATTAGTTGACATGATTGTCTCTCAAATATATTTATTATGTATTAAATCAACCATAATCTTGCCTAAATCTTAATCGGTTAGAATATTTAACTAAAGAAACCATATACATCAGAATACATTTAAATATATAATAAATCAAATCTAAATTTATGATTCTTTATAAATATTTTAAGAAAAACGAAAAAGAAAAGAAAAGGAAATTACAGTTAATATTTGTTCATATTTTTTCTCACAGTTTTAGGAACAAATAAATAAATCCAGTTTAATTTTAAAAACAATTTAAAATAAAAATCAAATTACTTTAAAAGGTATTTTAAAATAGTAAAGTATTCATTATAGCCTTAATAATATAAAATTAATTAATATATAAGATATGCAAAATTAATAAAAATCAATTCAAATTTATTTTAATGGATATATAAAATATATCTAAAATTAACTTATTTGTAAATACTCTCTATAACACAAGATATGCAAGAAGTATCTTTTAAAAGATCTTATGTAACTAATATATTTTGTAATCATAAAAAATGGTATATATTTATGAAACTAAACTATTTCATGGATTACATTTGTTGTTTAAGAAAAAATATTAGAATTTATTTTTAAAAAACAAATAAGAAGCAAAGAAATTTGAACTTATATTTGTATTTCTAAATAGTAATTACCCTAAAATAAGTATTTAAAACTATAAATTTCAATAATTACAATTGGTTGACTATATTGTATTACTATATATCTTTATGCAAAATTGAATATTAATAAGTATTTTTTTTTAATTTATTTACTATTAACAAATCTTCTATTGCAGAAGAAAATAAATGATATGTAAAAAATGTGAGAAAATACAAAATTTAGTTATGTTCTTATCCAAAACTTTTAGACGAGAAAAATTGTCTATTAGTTAATTATTTAAAAGAGAATGGGACATAAAAAATTTACGAGTAGAGACGAGATGAAACAAGACAAGACGGAATGGGACGAGGTGTCTTTGTCATTCTAAAATAGTTACGTGTAGGTTATATACGTGCAATAGTCCAAACTAAAACTAAAACTAAATTAAACTCTGATATTTGGATTTAACACCTATAGGTATACCGCTATCGCTTAAAAACTGCAAAACGATCATTGTATATTTGTTACCATGCAAAAGATTAACGATATTTAAACAACGTACTTATCTAAATATGTTTTTAACTTTTACATAAACTAAATATACTACTCAACAATATTTAAAATTTCAAAATTATAAAAATACATAAAGCAAAATATTTTATGCATTCAAAATATACGTAAGTTAATTACAAATTTACAATGCATGTCATCTCGTGTTGTAGCACGGGTATCATCTAGTTGTATAAACCGTCCAAACATAGCTGTCTGGACACGCTCGATGGTCCATGATGGACCAATTGGCAGCTCTATATGTTGTTTGTAACTTTGTATATAATTTGTGTTTTACTCTCTTTTTTTTCGTTTTATGACAAACAAAAAAAATCCGTCCATTCCAATTGAATAGTAAGATTTGTTGATTGGGACTTTTTTGAGATTTCAGATTCCTTTCACTTAACTAAGACTGACGACATGTTGTAAAGTGACTCGTGGCATAACCGGCAGTGCCTTTTGAGTTGCGTCTGAACTCTGAACCTCAAACTTTTAGAGAGATATGCGTGAAAGAGTCGCAACTAAAACGATAAGAGAGAAACTAAAATGAAACTCGTATTGTCTATCACACATCTCCCCTCATGCATTTATATTCTCTCTTACCTTTTTGGGTCAAATCACCATACCCCACTCGTGTGCTCCAAAATCTTACCTTTTTAGGTTTTATTAAAAAGAAAAGAATTTGGTATCACTGCTGATTCCGACCAGAAACAAAAAAAATGGATTTGGAGTTTGCTGTTAATGGAGAAAGATTCAAGGTTGATTCTATTGACCCATCAACTACCGTACTTGATTTCTTGCGATTCAATACTCCTTTCAAGAGTGTCAAGCTCGGCTGTGGCGAAGGCAAATCTCTCTCTCTCTCTCTCTCTCTCTCTCTCTCTCTCTCTCTCTCTCTCTCTCTCTCTCTTCTCTGTATCTTTTAGTGTTATATGTTCAATCTATATGTGTTATTGAAGTCTTGTGTTATGTTTTTAAGTCTCAGAATTAAGTGAAGTTGACTCAATTTTTGTAAAATCCAAATCTTGAGTTCTGTATCTCCTTGGTTAGTGCAGGAGGGTGTGGTGCTTGTCTTGTGGTGTTATCAAGATATGATCCAGAGTTAGATCAAGTGAAAGAATGTAGTATAAACTCTTGTCTCACTCTTCTCTGTAGTGTCAATGGATGTTCCATCACAACATCTGAAGGTCTCGGAAACAAGAAGAAAGGATTCCATCCCATTCATAAGCGATTCGCGGGGTTTCATGCCTCTCAGTGCGGTTTTTGTACGCCAGGGATGTGTATTTCTCTCTACTCAGCTCTTTCAAATAGCTCCAAAGAGTTTACGGTTTCCGAAGCTGAGAAATCTGTTTCGGGGAATCTTTGTCGATGCACTGGCTATCGTCCCATCGTTGATGCTTGCAAGAGTTTTGCTTCTGATGTTGATATTGAGGACTTGGGGTTCAATTCCTTTTGGAAGAAAGGAGAAAGCAAAGAGGTTATGTTGAAGAATCTGCCTCCTTATAACCCCAAAGAACATCTTGTTACATTCCCTGAGTTCTTGAAGAAGAAGAAGAAGAAGAAGAAGCTTCATAATGGTTTAGATCATTCGAGGTATCGTTGGACAACTCCTTGTAGTGTAGCTGAGCTTCATAACATAACTCAAGCTGCTAACTCTTTAGGCTCCTTGAAGTTAGTTGTGGGCAACACTGGGACAGGTTACTACCAAGATGAGGAACGGTTTGATAGATATATTGATATCAGTCAAATTCCAGAGATGTCTATGATCAAGAAAGGTGAGGAAGGGATTGAGATTGGAGCCGCTGTTACCATATCGAATGCTATTGATGCTTTGAAGAAGGAAGAAAGCAAATCTTGTTATATTTTCAAGAAAATGGCGGCTCATATGGAGAAAATTGGCAACCATGCTATCAGGAACTCAGGGAGTATCGGCGGTAATTTAGTGATGGCACAAAGCAGAAAGTTTCCTTCTGATATTACAACGCTTTTGCTCGCAGTAGATGCATCGGTGTATATGTTAAATGGCGGTAAAAAAGCAGAGAAGGTTAAGGTACATGAGTTTCTTGAACTGCCTTCGATGTTAGACTCCAAACGCGTTCTTTTAAAGGTTGAGATTCCATTATGCACTGCTACTACTAGTACTACTTCTGTTGATGATGACACAGAGTTGCTCTTTGAAAGCTATAGAGCTGCACCTCGCTCTATTGGAAACGCGTTGCCGTATTTGAACGCTGCTTTCTTTGCTTTAGTTTCTCGCCGCCAAGAACCATCAAGAAGAGGTGTAACGGTAGATAAATGCTTTTTGGCATTTGGTTCTTATGGCTGTGATCATTCAATCAGGGCGACGGAAGTGGAGAGTTTCTTAACAGGTAAATCACTTAGCTACAGTGTTTTGTATGAAGCTGTTGGTTTACTTAAAGGAATCATAGTTCCCGGAAAAGACACTCCGCACCACGAGTATAGAAAAAGCTTGGCTGTTGGTTATCTTTTCGAGTTTTTCAACCCACTGATCGAGAGTGGCCATTATAGCAACAGCCATGTTAATGATACCGCGAAGTCTCTTCTTCCCTTCCTCTCATCTTCACAGCAAGTGTTAGAGAGCAATGAATATCAACCTGTTGGTGAAGCAGTTATTAAAGTTGGAGCAGCATTACAAGCTTCTGGTTAGCTCTTTATGCCTTGTGTTATTTATCATTTCTAGTAACTTGATAGGGCCTTAACATGCATGAGCCTTTTCTCTCAGGTGAGGCGGTTTTTGTTGATGATATACCGACTTTACCGAACTGTCTACATGGAGCATTCGTTTATAGCACAGAGTGTTTGGCTAAGATAAAAAGCATAAGATTCAGAGAGAAGAATGTGACGCCTAGTGGAGTTTTTGCACTTCTTACTTCTAAGGATATTCCAAAACAAGGACAAAACATTGGTTCCAAGACCGTTTTTGGGACAGGACCTTTATTTGCAGATGAACTAACTCAATTTGCTGGTCAAAGAATTGCTCTTGTGGTAACATAACAATTCCAGTTTCCTCTTCTTCTTTTTTTTGATATTTTCTTGCTTATGTTTCTTGTCGCGTAAACTAATCGAAAAGTATAATGGCTGTGTAGGTTGCAGACACACAAAAACATGCAGACAGTGCAGCAAAACTTGCAGTAGTTGAGTACGATACAAAGAATATAGAAGAAGAAGCGATATTAACAGTCGAAGATGCAGTGAAAAGATGTAGCTTTTTCGAGGTTCATCCAATGATTTACCCTGAACCAGTAGGTGATGTTTTAAAAGGAATGGAAGAAGCCGAGCGAAAGATCATCTCTGCTGAGGTATTATCATCACAACTGCGTTTTTCCCTTTTTTTTCACCGCCACAAGTTTTGTAACTACATCTTATTTTGTGTGTTTATTCAGTTGAGGCTCGGGTCACAGTACTTCTTCTATATGGAGCCACAAACAGCACTTGCCTTGCCAGATGAAGACGACTGTGTGAAAGTATATAGTTCATCTCAAGCACCTGAGTACGTGCATTCGGTAATTGCTACATGCCTTGGCATTCAAGAGCATAACGTACGAGTCATTACCAGAAGAGTTGGAGGTGGCTTTGGTGGTAAAGCTGTAAAGTCAATGCCTGTAAGTATTTATTTACCAGATTTGGTATGTTTTGGAGTGTTTTAGAATATTGCATGCCGCTCACTGGAATTGGATGTTTCAGGTTGCAACAGCATGTGCACTGGGGGCATACAAATTGCAGCGTCCTGTCAAGATGTATATGAACCGCAGGACTGATATGGTAATGGCTGGAGGAAGGCATCCAATGAAAATAACTTACGATGTTGGTTTTAGATCAGACGGGAAGGTCACAGCACTGGAGTTTATAATGCTAATAGATGCAGGGCTTGAGCCAGACATAAGTGCAGTAATGCCGCGGAATATAATGGGTCCGCTAAGGAAGTATGATTGGGGAGCTTTGTCATTTGACATAAAAGTTTGTAAGACGAATTGCCCGACTAGAACGGCGATGAGAGCTCCAGGGGAAGTACAAGGTTCATACATTGCCGAATCCATTATCGAAAATGTAGCAACTTCTCTTCAAATGGACGTTGATACAGTGAGAAAGATAAACCTTCATAGTTATGACAGCCTCAGAAAATTTTACACACGCATCTCTGGTGACCCTGACGAGTATACATTGCCTTTATTATGGGACAAACTTGAGATATCTTCCAAGTTCAAGGAGAGAGCTGAGATGGTGAAGGAATTTAATGTGTGTAACGTATGGCGGAAGAGAGGGATTTCTAGAGTACCTATTGTCCATCAAGTGTTGCAGAGGCCAACCCCGGGGAAAGTGAGCATTTTGAGTGATGGTTCTGTTGTGGTTGAAGTTGGAGGAATTGAGTTAGGGCAAGGGTTGTGGACCAAAGTACAACAGATGGTTGCTTATGGTCTCGGTATGGTTAAATGCCAAGGAAGCGATAAGCTGTTGGAGAGAATACGGGTTGTTCAGTCCGACACACTCGGTATGATCCAAGGAGGTTTCACTGCTGGTAGCACAACATCCGAGTGCAGTTGTGAAGCTGTAAGGCTTTGCTGTGTTATCTTGGTGGGGAGATTGAAACCAACAATGGATAAGATGATGATGGAGAAGCCGGGTTCCGTGACATGGACCATGCTCATTCAACAAGTAGGTAGCCTAGTAGATTATGATACTCTTATTCTAAAGATAGATTCTGCATGACTAACCTTAAAGTTTGGCTTTATCTTTTCATCAGGCGTATGGTCAGTCTATTAATTTATCGGCGAGTACACTGTATACGCCAGAGTATGCTTCCATGGAATACCTCAACTATGGTGTTGGAGTCAGCGAGGCAAGTCATTATGGCAAAAAAAAACTATTCTTTTAAAAACTTTGAATATCAATCAAACAATAATCTGATTCTACTTGCAGGTGGAAGTGGACCTTGTGACAGGAAAAACAGAGATTTTACGATCTGATATCATTTACGACTGTGGGAAAAGTCTTAATCCTGCAGTTGATTTAGGACAGGTAAGTAATAATTTAGTTATCTCTGCACATGTTTTCCTTCTAGTCATTTTATTGTGCTAAGCAACAAAATGAATGGTTTGTGAAAAAGATCGAAGGAGCGTTTGTTCAAGGCATCGGGTTTTTCATGATGGAAGAGTACACTACTGATGAAAAGGGACTTGTGGTGCAACAAGGCACTTGGGACTACAAAATTCCTACTGTGGACACTATCTCCAAACACTTCAACGTCGAGATTGTCAACTCTGGTCATCATAAAGACCGTGTTCTCTCCTCCAAAGGTACACTATATGCTTTTCCTTATCTGATTTGAGCTATAACTATTATCTCATCTTTCATTTCAGTATTTTATATTCTTATCAAAATTATCACTTGTTGTTCACATACCGAGTGATTATGATTATGATTTTAGACTTAATACTATAATACAGACAGGGATCTACAATAACGTTCATGTACAAGTGTTATCTTTAATGTTGCTCCATATTGTATCTGGGAGTCGTCACTACTTTAATACTCAACAACAACTTCTTCCTTCTGATCAACAGCCTCGGGTGAGCCACCTATGCTTATGGCGGCTTCTGTTCATTGTGCAACGAGATCGGCCATTAGGGAAGCTAGGAAACAGTCCCTTTCATGGAACTGCAACGATGGAAACATAGATGAGTCTGGTACGGATTTTGAGTTACCGGTTCCAGCGACTATGCCTGTGGTGAAGTCTCTTTGCGGATTGTATAATGTAGAGAGATACTTACAAGGGAAGATCCTCGGATAATATAGGCAAGCAAAACTCTCGTTGCTGCAAAAATTTACAGTCTTGCACATTCTAAAGTCATTTATACAGGCTAAAATTGTTTCTGTGCATCGTTGTGCATAACCAAAGCCTTCCAGTTTTTTTGGTAAGGACCAAAGCCTTACAGTTTGAAAACAAAATCAATAAATCAATAATAAAGTCTTACATGTCATTACAGTTACATGCTTATATCTCTAATTATGAATAGTGAACTGCCCAGACACCTCTAATTACTTTCATAAAAAGTGTCCATTCTCCAAGTTCACCCTAGTTAGAATGTGTATCCATTGCAAACCTATATTTTGCTTTCAGGTCATTAATCTCCTTTTGAAAGTTTATGCAGGCCATGGGCATTCGGTTTTATCGGTTTTTTCGGCTCGGTTTAAGAGCTTGAATATCAGGATCAATATCAAAACCTCTGGAAGAATTGCAGAAAAGGTTCAGTTCGGTTATGGCTAAAAGTTATACATAAAAAAAAGATGTTAAACTATTTAGATATGACCATATAAATCCATCAAAGGCTAGAAAAGTATTAGTCAGAACAGATAAGAAAACCTTTATTTTTAATACTTAAATTATACAACCTGAACTGCACATTAGACATATTATATTCCTAGAAGCAAACCTGATAAAAGTTTTAACCCACTTAAACAAGTGTCAAGGAAGCTCTCAGAAGAGAGTAGTAGAGTACTGACAAGTGTTAACCAACCTTAAGACTTGATCAGGTGTCGTGGGATTGATCTTTCTCGATGAAGTCCAATGCCTGATCCTTTGAAATAACATTCACGATACTCACTCTGTTCTTATGAAATACTCCATATATCTTGTCCGCAACTCTCACAAGCTCAGGACGGAAAGTCGTGGTTATGAACTGAGTGCCATATTTATCAGCTAAACGACGAATCAAGTTGCCCACAGCGGTTCGATACTGAGGATCAAGTGCCGCATCAATCTCATCAAAAAGATAGAATGGTGCAGGATCGCATCGCTGGATGGCAAAGATTAGTGCAAGAGCAACAACGGTTTTTTGGCCTCCTGACAATTGTTTCATTGCTTGTGTCTCTCCTTGACCAGTAAATGACACCTACCAAACAAGTGACAACTACGATCAGCCCGAAAGCTAGACCAATGATAATTATATACCTTTCTTTTTATGTAATGTAATGTCAATAAGTCTTTCTGTACCTTCACTTTTACGCCAAAGTACTTCTCAAGCCTTCCCTCTGCATCAGTTTTACGACTTCCATCATCGTCATCATCTTCATCGTCATGATCACGATCCTGAATATGTACGCAAAAAGTATCATGTCCACCCAACTAGTAAGTCAAGAAATCACACAAGCTTTTACATAGAGGCAAGCATCATCCAAACGAAAACAGTGCAGATTCTACTGGAAGTTTTATGTAATTCCTTGGTGGAGACAAAGTAAAGGTTCTCAAGATGAAGAATAAACAATAATACCAGGGATATACTCCCACACTTAAGGCTCACTAAAAGACCTATGCACATGGTTTAGCAAAACACTAAATTTATCTCGTTCGATTGTACTCTGGAATTTAGTAAACCATTTTGATAATGAAAAAACACACAAAGAATTTAAAGGTAAACAAAGGACATAGATGAAAAAGTTTTTTCGAGGAAAAGGATGTAGAAACATGCCTTAAATTTCTTTATGAGAAGCTGACCATATCCACCTTGCACAAGCTCAGAGAATACCTCCTTGAAGTGACGTGCAACCCCTTTGAAAGTACGTTCTATCGATTCGTCTTTCCGCTGATCCAGAACTGTTATCAGTTCTTTAATTTTCTGCAGAATCGTCATATTTGTCAGTCAAGCTCTACTTTCTAAATATAATTTGGCAAAGAGTATGAAACCTCCATTAGTTACCTCATCTCCTGCATCAAGCTCTGCTTGCCGATTCTGGAGTTCTTCTCTCTGTTCTGTGAAATTTACATATTGATCAAGCGCCTTCTTGTTTACATGGCTGAATTGTTGTAGCTGTTCACTGCACCGGTGTAGCATCTTCTGCAGCTCCTTGATATTTTTTCGTTTATACCTATAAATTTTCATCTCTATTACATATTATAGAACTCCTAGGGCAAAAATCTCAGGACATATAACAATGATCTGCCCATGACAACTAAGAACTACTTGGACAAGATAAATGGATATTAAGGACAGTATAACTGTAAAAGTTCCAACTAAACTAAGAGAGCCGAACTGGCTGAATGATGACCAATATTAAAGAGATGAAGCAAACATACGTGTCAAAAGCGTCAGACGACAATGGACCCAATCCCCTAATCTTCTTTGTATACTCATCTTGCTTAGCAAGGAGTGTGTTGCGAAGGCTAAATAGTTCCTCTAACTTTTTATCTACATCTTGCAGTGTCCCCTTACAGTCATCTTCCAATATCTGAGAGAACAAGAATTTGTTTTGGTCACAGATACTATATTGACAAAGGCCAGTCTCTTAACTTACAGAATATACTACCTTTAGCTTTGCTTTCTCATCTTTAATTTTCTTGACTTGCTTCGTCTTCTCGTCGATGCTGTCACAAAGACCTAAAAACAGAAAATGGCAGTGAGTGTACTCGTCCGAATAGTAAAAGACCAAGATCAAGCAAGATAGATCAGAATGTTTGGGACCCACTTTTAAGCTCTTTTGCGGCCTCATTAACCAAATTCTTTGCATCATCAAGTTCTTGTGTATTTAAGCCAGCTGAACTAGGCAAACTATCATCGTCGATGGAAGCTATAGTAGCCTGTAACTCATTTCTTCTCCTCTCTAAGTTGGTAGCCAAATTAGCCTCCAACTCTGCTTTTCTTGTCTCCCTCTGTGTGTGATGAAAAGCAAACAAATCAGACTTATTACAAAAATAAGAAACGCACATAAATCAGGACTTACTCTAACGAAATAAAAGCACACTTATTCAAAAAATGTAAAAGCACATAAATCAGACTCGTTTAAACAAAAAATAGCACGCAAATCAGACGTCAATCTAAAACAAAAGCAACATTCAAACTTTATTTTTAAATGCCAACCTCAATGCGATCCGTCGTGTATGCAATATTCTTTTCCTTAAGATCCTTAATTTCGGGGTTTAATCGTGACAACTGTTCCCTTTCTTCTGGTGTTAGGTGATCCACAAGTTCTGTTCCCATTTCAGCTTCCTTCATAGCCATGCTGGATCTAAGCTGATCAATTTGTGTTCTAATATCACCTAGTGATTTCTCCTGCAAACAGATGAAGAAATTTAGTATATACAATATGGATGTACGATATAATTAGCACTGATGGCCACTTTAAAAAATGAATTGAAAGACTAGATGCATAAAAGAATGGCACCTTATTTTCAAGAGCTTTATATATAGCATGTTTCTGCTTATTTGCGTTAGCTATCTCTTGCTTAAGTTGCTCCACCTGTAATTTGCTGTGCGTCCAGTCTGCTTCAAGTCTCTGCTGCTCAGTAACAAACTGTGTAATATGCTGATCTATCAGTGAGACATGTTAAGTAAACGCTGTGAATGGGGAACTATTGACAGGGAAAATTAAAATAAATAAACACATACTCAACACTCATCAATGAACAATACGATAGTTCATCAGAAAACAAAAATGCAAAAACGAATATGCAAAAGTCAGTTATGGAAAGGATATCATCAAGCTGCCTTTTAACATCCTCCAATTCTGTCACCTTCGCATTTATAGACTTTGTATTTTGTATTATAATATTCATGAATCTTAATTTTGACCGCCTGTGGTCATAGAATCCACCTGTCATACCACCCTTTTTGCTCACCTGGTCACCTGTAATGGTACACCATAACCTTCAGGTACCAAATACATGTTGAATAGAATGTAAAGTGAATACAAATGCAATTCCAGTTTCAACCTTCCATAGTTATGCAATCGAGGCCATGACTCTTAGCAACTCTTGTTGCTACATTCAGATCTTTACATACTACTGTTCTACCAAAAACCTACATCAAGACACATTACAATATAATGACATTAACATAAACACAAAAGTATAAAACACAAAAGTAAAATAATTCTATCAAAGGTATATCTAAATAAGTGGGCCATGTGAAAACAGAAAGGCACAAACAAAGCTCAGAAGGTGACAAGAAATTACTGAGCAAAAAAGTGGACAGAGAACAAAAGGAACACCTGAGCCAATGCTGGTCCAAACTTAGAGTCGTACTTTAACTTTTTCAGCAGTGGTATTGCAGCAGAATCTTGTGGAAAGTTTACATGAGGCGCCTTTACCCGATTCAGAGGTAAGAAGGTCAGTCGACCACCCTTTATAGAATTCAGGTGTCTGATTAACTTGGTTGAAATATCATCATTCTCAACTACCACGTGAAACAGGCTGGTCATGGAACAAGAGATGACAAGAGCAGATCATAAGGAAAAAATAGTCACATAGCGAATAGTAGGATAATTGTAGCTGTGAGGTAAATATCAGCAGGTTTCCCGCATACCTGTTTCCAGCAGTGACTTCAACTGCAGTGAAAAACTTTTCATCGCAATCAACCAACTCAACAAGTGGACCAAAAAATCCATTGATCCTATACTCTTCGACATACCGTCGAATAGTGTGCAGCCCTCGCCTAACATCCTGGGAAAATAAATGGGCTGAGTCAACAGAAACGAAAATTGAAAATGGCCATCAAATTACATAAGCTCGGTAGAGATTCAAGGATAGCACATTGCTTGTCAACTTCTAACTATGCCGAAAGGACTTGGATGGATCTAATTCATACAGTGCTCCTAAAAAGTTAACATTTTCCCCTCCATATTACTGTCAGCAACAAGAAAAGAGATACCAAAGCCAAACACTTACTCCTGGAGTTGCATGCTCGAGGTTTTTCTTTGCCCGTTCAAGTTCCATTTTCAACTTCTCAATTTCAGAAGATAGTTGACTTTCTTCTCCCCATTTTTCCCTGGTTAACATATATCCTGTTATATCAAAAATAAAAATTTGTACTTTCTTACAGGTATCTAAAATGGAAGCAAATCCTACTTTCTTATTCTCTGTTCTTCATCTCTCTCCCTTTTTTTAATATTGAATAGTTCATGGGACTTGGAAATGTGAGATCCCAGTTCACCAATTTCAACTTCATGTTTCTTGATGAATCCATCACGCTCTGTCAAATCAGTATTGAGGCGAAGAATTTCATCATGAAGTTTTTTCTCCTACAATAGAATCAACATGTTAGATCACCAATCTCATTCAACTGATTCCATATATTCACTGCAAAAGATGAAACTATACAGAAATCCAAATTTCATTGAAAATTTGAAAGACATTTTTACATCTTTTTAACTTTAAAACACTGTGATCATATGACCTAATACTACGATACAACTTCCATATTTAAAAATGCAAACTCACTTGAGTCATATTTGAGTCTAGAACACGCTTAAGATCTTCAATCTCCTTCCTGAGCCATTTGTCTCGGGCAGCCTTGTTTGAAAATTGAGTTGCACGGCCCTGTTTCTGGTAAAGAATGCTAAGTTTTTTTTCCAGCTCCATGATTCTGTAAGAAAAAACCACAAACAGTAATTATCAATGTAAGATGACCCTAATAAAACCCAAAAAAAACAATTTACATCACTCATGCCAAACAGCAGAACTTCCCATTTTAATTACCACCTAAGCTTTTACCCAAATTGATCGTTGTATTCTATCAAGGGAATAAATACTATTGCTTCCCTCAAAACAGGAGGCCTAGAGCAACATACAACCCACTCATTTTCAGCATGAACAAAGCTATTTCCGTGTTACACTACATTACATAGGCCTACCTTTTTGTTGTCTGCTTTTCCTTGTCAAGTTGACTTTCATATAAAGGATTAATTGCCTCCAGTTCTTTTAAAGAATCCTGCATTTCTCTTTCCACCATATGAAGCTGCTCACGTGCATCATTCTGAAACCCATAGTAGTTCATTAGTGCACATTATACATAAATAAAAATCAACTAGACATTCTTTTGCAGGCATGCAACTTTTATATCCATCATGATGTAAACTTCTTGCTCAAAATTTCTAAGCAGATGCGAGTAAGTACCAGCTTGTGACCACATGTGTTGCCACTAAGTTAGTAATACCTTAGACTGGATATTTCCAGAAATCCGATCCTGAAAGTCCTTAACATCAAGCTCCAGCTTTGTCTTCTTCTGTATAGCTTCATTTTGTTGAGCTTCAACAGTTTCTTTCTCCTTGTATAATGTCTGAAGCTCCTTCGTCAGCCCTTTTAGCGACTCATCTAAGGACTTGGAGTCGTCCTGAGCCTTCTCAACTCTATCATACATTTTAGTAGACTCTTCAGATGCCTTAGTTCGTGCAACTTCTACCTAAACCATGACAGAAGAGGCCCATTTTTAAAGGTAATTCAGCGATGAGTGAATAACAAAATAACCTTTGCTTAGAGAAGTGCATATAAACAGTCTAGCGGAGCTCAGCAAAACAGCAATCGAAAGACCAGTAATAACTATTTTTTAAATAATAAGCAATATCAAGTTCACTGAAAAACACGAGACAACATTCAAAACATGTGCCTATAGTTGGCTGACCTGTTCCAGTTTCTCCCGAGCATCGTGAAGCTCTTTGTCGTAAATGGTGTATTCCAGTGATTTCCTCTGCTTGTCAAGTTGTTGATATTTTCTGAGTTCTTCTTTCTCTTCGTCCAATTCCTTTAGTCTTTCATCCAAGTAGTGGACAACTTCGATAATCTGCTTCCGTTTATTCCCTGGGAAACGAGTAATTTGGCAATATTAGATTTTTAAGGTAGCCATGCATGCATCTGAAAATTAAAGAGGTTCCAATATCCCTGCAGATTGATGACTTGCCTGTCTCCTGCATAATTTTTAAACTCTCACGACGCCTCTCCTCATAAACACGGGTACCACCTATCTCTTTTAGCAGATCCAGCCGTTCCACGTCTTTCATCAGTGTTAACGAGGCTATCTACAAACATACCAAAAAATAAGGCCTTTAAAATGAAGAACGCTGTAGTACAGAAATCTGTTTGCCCGCATTAGCTTCTCTCTGTGCTTGGCAGCACAGGATTAATCCAACTATATATTCTCTAGCAGGAGCTTACCTTTCCTTGTTGAACAACATAGTACGGATTAGAACGAGAAAACCCAGCACTCTCCAATAAATTCATAACTTCAGCTTTTCTGCAAGTTTTGTCAGATAAAATATTCAAACATCCACGAAATAGGGCATCGGAAAAAGAGTGTTCAAAATTAAAGAAACAGTGCGCACGTTATGTGTTTCAAATCCAATAAATAGTCATCCTTCTTCAGACCAACTGTTCGGCGCAAGCGAATTTCTTCCTTATCAACCTAGTGGAGAAAATTAAAACACAAATGATGAGGACTGAAATATACAATTTAGGGAACTATTTTGCATTCAGGAATAAGAAGTATGTGGTGGAACACAAGATTTTCAACGGCCTTTGCGTTTTAACTTCGATTTGCATAGCACCCCAAGTATGGTTTGATACTACCAGATTTTCTTAGGTGCGGCTAATCTTTACAAATTTAGTACTTCAGAAACCCAATAGCCAAGAAACTGATGACAGCTTTATGAACTTGAAGGGAACTTTAGTATATAACTGATTCACATGAAGCCATAAAAATTAACCTAAAAGAACCTGTACACTAGACTAAGATATGACGGATCTAATCTAAAGCTTAGAAACACAGTTTTTTCAGCTTCTACGTGACAGAAATACAGGTCGATGGCAATACTACGATCCAACATCAACGAGAAACATGAACAAATATATGATCAAACGAAAGAAAACATCCCATCACAAATTTCCAAACAGAACAAGTTTAAAGAAATGGAGTTATTACCGGGAACCGGTTGTCAGAATTATCAAACACAATCTCCACAAACGCAGAAACAACTTGATGACCAGCACCTTCCTGTCCAAATAACAGGCTCATAGTTAGAGAATTCTCTCAATACCATGAAATGCACACAAACGAAGCAACTTTGAAGCCTGCAAGCAAACATGTAGAGAGACATACGTGGAGTAATGCATGCCTATCTTCACTCCGCAGATTCTGGAAGATGTCACTCAATACAAAACGAATTGCTGCATCCCAAACCAAGATTTCACTTAGAATCAAATATTTTTGCAATGCAAACAACAAAAGGAAGAAGGGAGGATAATCAAGAAGGCCCAATCTCTCACCATGGAAGAAATTGCTTTTCCCAGACCCATTCGCCCCAACTGCATTCAAAAAGAATAACAGTTCATCAGTTTCAGTAACAAGTTCAAACACTCTCCAAAATCAAACATGAAGAATACAACAACAATTCAAGATCCACAAAAATACTCAGAGCAAGGCTGATCTGAACAACATTACCAACACAATTAACTCTGTCGCTGAAATCCTCAGTAGCAACTTGCTCTTTGTAACTCTTAAATCCTTCGATTATAACCTTTTTTTACACACAATAATCAAATCCGAAAAACCACAGAAGAAATTAAAAACAGAGATTTTACCAGATGATGAACCATCAGTTCCAATTAAAAACGATAATATTAGAGGAAAGAATAAATTCGAACCTGCTTGATATACATAGCGAATACCCCACCCTCAGTAGCTACTCCAAACTGTCAAAATCAACACACAATCCCAGAGATTATTAGGTCAAGCGAAGCAGATAAACAACAGATTTAGACTCGACGAGCAATCAAAACCCTAATTTCGGTATGAAAACGAAAGAAGTTGAAATTCTAGGGTTTACTACAACTTTCGTAATAGGAGTAGATAGATCCAAGCGGAAACGAAGACGTAGCAATCGGAATCTACAGAAACTTTACCTAGTGAGTAGGTTTGTTCACATATGGAGAACGATTGAGACGAAAATTGGAGGCAAAGTAGAAGAAAAATGACCGGGAAAATAAAAAATCAGCCAAAAAAAAAAAAAGTAGAACTGAAAAAAGAAATGGTACACTCCGTACTCCGTAGGCAGCAGCAACTCGCAAATAACTTTCTTTTTTTGTTTTTTCTTTTTTTTTTTTCTATCGGAGAAAGATGAAATAAAAATATTTGTCATATGGTAAGAAGAAATAGATAACTATATGTTTTATATTAATTGAAATTTTGTTATATTTTTAAGAGAATCAAGCTCTGTAATTTTTAAAAACATTAAATTTGATAATTTTGTTATGGTGTAGTGGTTAAGTTAGTTTTATGTCTAGGTAATGTATGTCAAGCAGGTTCAACATGTGAATTCGTTTTGCGGTAAGTTATATAAGTTTTTTGACCAGCATCAATCCACTCTGCCGAATTTACAAATTAAATATGTTGTTTCTCATAGGTTTTATTAAAAAAAAATTAGATATCCCTGCAAATATTTAAATAATATTTACAGTTAAATAATATATAATTTTGATGAAAAATTATTAGTAACATTTTAATATTATAATCGTAAATTTATAACTAAAACAAAAAAAAAAAAAGAAACTCAAAAAAAAAATCATGGATTACTAAAGTTTATATAAAAATTTAACAATTAAGATTTGTTTTTTTTAAATTGGCGTTGGCTCTGTTCTTGCCCTCATAATTTCACAAAGTATTTTTTTTTTAAGAAAACATTTTAGGAATAATAAAGATATCGTGAGTCAAACATAAATATTCATTTTTTTTTTTGCAATTATGTTTTATTTTCTTCTAACAATTCAAAAAAATAGAATGGAGACTTTAATCATCATAGAATATAGGGGGGGGGGAGTTACCAATAAGTTTCTAACACTGTTAGAACATAAGTAAATGTTAGAAAATGTATTCTAATTTTTTGTTAAGAACAAAGAGTAAATTATAGAATATGTATTATAAATTTCTTAAAAAAATAGAATTCTAAATATCAATGAACAAAAATGAGTTCTAATTTTTGTAGAGCATGAAAGATTTGTAAAATATATAATCTAAATTCTGTAGCACAAGTACAATGTATAGAATACACATTTTAAATTTTAGAATGTGTGTTCTAAACCTCGTGGATCAAGTTAATTTTATCTATCCAAGACAGCAACAAACATGACATATTCTTTACATTAAAAATATCCTCATGTATTATTCATCCATTTTCTACAAATTCTTGTTAATTTTCATTTGAAATTTTTAAAAATCTAGTGCAAGGGGGTAGTCTATGAATAGTTGGCATTTGTTCACATAATGCATAGATAGGTCAATCTTTATTTATCATTTATTTACAATTTCTCTAAAATAAATATACATAATTAATTATGTAATTAGTAATTAGTAAATAGAGCGTTTGTATTGCAGAATTCAGGTGAACAACCAAAACTGTAGAGTTTCAATGATTAACAAAAGATGGGTGAAACCTTAGGACTACTCAACTGTAATATTCACACATTTTGGGTAAATCCAACTTCATTAAGTGGTGACTCCTAGTTTGTTTGGAACCATTTGGATGAGACTATTATTAATTGTTAACATGATAGTGGCAGAGCTAAAGTGGTCTCTTCAGTCTTCATAGCTTGCGAGATTTACGGATTGAGAATGTTGACCTTTTGAAGATGTTGCAGATTGAGAATGTTGAGCTTTTGAGAATGTTGCAGACTGAGAATTCCATTCAACGTCATAGTTATAGTTTTTTTTCTATCTTGATTTAAAACTTTCCATCAATTCAGGCAGGCAAATACGGTTGCACGAGATGTAACTAGAAGTGTGACTTGGGAGAAGAGATTCAGATCCTATCTCTCAATTGATGGTCCATTTTCCGCTACAAGAAAACATATGCATTTTTTTGCGATATTCTTGACTTAACCGTCTTCGTTCTTACTTCAATTTTTTGGTTTGCCTTTAGAAATTCATCTTAATTCTTAAAGTAGCATGACAACTTCCTCCACTCGTATAGTTTAGTGGCTTTATGGCGCGATCCAAAAACCCACATGATGAACACATACATTTTATAATATGACAAACTGTGCAAGTGGAACAAACCGTCTAACATTACACTGAAAATGATATTCAACAACTTTTCGCGAACACATATATTAAAAAAACAAAACATATTAAAAAAAAATCCTCATGCCAGTGCATACGTACGTTATATATATATGTGCAGATAAGATCCATTCAAAGTCTTAAGACTCGTATAAAATTAAATATCTTTTTGTGTGATATATGCTCATATCGAGCTGGCAGTAGCATAAAAATTGACTAAACAGATTGAAAACGAGAAAAGAAGAAAGTACGATCAGGTGCTTTGATAAGCAAACAAATTTTGTGGTTCATATTGAGAGATTTAACCAAAACAACACACAAAAAGAAGAGAACTCCAAAAACGGCTTTATACCAACATCACTCACGCGTCACGTGTGGACAAAACTAAACAAGTCTCTCTCTTTTCTCAAATCGCAGCCAAAAGAAAAATTGACAACTGTCTTATATTTTTATTCTTTGCACTAATAAAAAAAAAACATTTTTATCAATACAAAAATCTGAAAATAACAAACAAACAACCAAATAACAAAAACTTAACGGAAAACCTGATCTCGTCTACTAGAACAAACAACAAAATAAATAAAATTTGAAGGCATTGAGTTTGATTGTTAATATTATTAGATTGAAACTCATGATTCAAATCTGTTCTTAAAACCATGTAAACAGAGAATATTAAATTTTATTATAAAATAGAATGATACAACTTATTGTTATATATATATAAAATCACAAAACATGATGAAAAGACATAATTAAAAGTTTGCATAAAATAAGATAAGTAATGTATAATAGAGTAATATATGAAATTTGAATAATCATAGTCATAGGTGGTATGATGAGACTCTTTCCTTACTAACCAAAACACAAAGAAATATTCAAATTAAACTGGGGAAAAATATAATAATTCAAGAAAAAAATTATTTGAAACCGTTATTTATTATATCAGAACTATATAAAAATCGACAAATATACAATTAGAAAAAGCCAAAAATAAACTTTATATCCTCCGTTTTGTTTAATTTTCTTTTTTTTTTTGTTAAGAAAAACAATTGCCAATTATCAATCCTCCTATTTATTATGATTCTTTGTTAAATTCAGAAAAAAAAAAAAAAAAAAAAACCTTTTAGTTATATCCTCACCGATCTTCTCGGTCCATATTAATCTCTCTGATTCAGTTATTCTCTCTGACCCAAACGTTTCATGAAAATTACAACCAATCCTCACAATTTTTTTTACGACAGCTATTTTTTAACTCATCAAACTTTTCTCCCTCCCTCCCTATTTCTACTTTTTATCATCCACAAGTTTTTTTTTTGTTGTTGTTGTCTTCTCTCCCAACCTTTTCTCCTCCTCTTGGGATCATCATCATGATTTGATTAGTAAAACATAACCTTTAGATAGAATCTACTGAAAAGTGACCCATGTTTGATAAGGGTCATTCATCATTGAGATTCTAAAGGTTATGTTACTAATCCGATAAACCGGGAATAACCCAAAAAAAAAACAAAAATCCCAAAACCGGAAACCCAATTTAATTTTTATTAAATACTAATGATGACTCGCCACGTGATTTTGAAATCGGCGTTGTTAGCGTCGTCGGAAGAATCGACGATGAGAAACTCTTCTTCTCCACCGTCGACGGCGTTAGGTAAAGAGAGGAGAAAAGTTGGAGAGGTGGCAGGAGGAGCGGCGGCGGAGTGTGCGGCGGTTTGGTGTTGCTGTCCATGCGCGGTTGTGAATCTGGTGGTTTTGGCCGTTTATAAAGTCCCGGCGGCGGTTTGTAAGAAAGCTTGGAGACGAAGCAAACGGCGACGGTTCACGAGGAAACGGCATGGTTTGCTTGCGTCAGCGGCGGCGGAAGGGAGCGAGAGCACCGTACACGCTAGATTGAATGAGGAGGATCCGACGGCTGAGATTGTTTTCGAGGAATGTCACGTGACCGATGAGGTAAACGACGTCGTTAGACTTGAGAATGAGATGTTGGATCGTTTCTACGGGGCTGGCTTTTGGAGAAGCCCTTCACAAAGGGACACGTCATCAGGAAGCCTATAAAAAAAGATTATTCTTCTTCTTAATGAAATCTTTTGGGTTTTTTGGTTTGTTTGAGGGAATTAATAGTAAGTAATTTATTTTATGTGATTTCAATTGTTATGTGAATAGGAAGAACATAGCATCATCCTCTATACATTTTTTTTTTTTTTTTTACAATGTTCGTTTTAAATGTTAACTTTTATGATCTCTTTGTGTCCAGAATTTGAGCCTAATGAAAACTATAACTGGTGGAACTAATGTAAAAATTGAAGTTTCTAGGCTACTTATTAACAATACAGTAAGATAGATTTTGTCTTTGACGACCACCTCATCTCCACTCACGGAGATATGAACATAATTGGAGTATCTTTTTGAAGGGATATTTTCGTTTCAAATTACAAGAACTATTTCTCTCGTGATTTAACAAATTTGGGATATATTACTTGCAGTTGCAGATTGTAGACTTAGATTATTAAAAGAAGCTAATGTGGAATTAATAGAAACTTATGAAACTACAAGAGACATATCTAAAGATGATGATTTGGTTAAGGAGCTTATTAAAGGGAATCAGGTGAAGAGAAGTATGACCAGAACCTTCATTACAGTTTTTATTATTAAAAATTCAGATAGAGATATTGCTTACCTTTATTTTTACTCTTCATCAGTTTAGTTTAACTGTTTAAGTAATTAAATCAGTAATTGGTACTACAACTACATTCGATCTTTTTCGAACAATAAATTTCACATTCAAAAAAAGAAAGTCAGATTTTTGCTACTTTAGTTTATGGGCATTTTACTTTGGAGTGACATTTCGTTCGTTTTCTAAAACCGAAATATTTGATTTATGTTATTTAGGTTTTAGGCGGATCGGACGGTTGTCGTCTGCTTAGCATTCGTTGTAACTTGTATGTAAGCAAAAAAAAAACAGCTTAATAAGTTATGTTTAAAGGTTTTTGTTATAGAACATTGTTGTTTTAAAAATGTATATATTATATTTTTAATGATATTTTCATATCTCTGAAGATTACATGTAGATTTGACCGTCTACCTTTTTATATTTTTATACATTAAAAGCAATTTTAATGGGAAGTTACATTCAACGAAACCCACTACAATACATAAAATTTATATCTATATTTTCAAAAAAGAATAATTACTATTTTTTAAAACCTTTAATTATATGCCATATCTTCCAAATTGGCTCTTTTAAACCCAATTTATTATTTATTAAAGCTGTAAGCTATTGACTAAACAAAAAAAACCTAACATAATATTATTTCTTGATTTGATTAGTTTGATGATAAATACGAAATTCGGAAAAACTGAGAAGATTTCAATTTTATGTTTCAATTGGTATATGTTAATTTACCTTTTTTATATAATTATGATATGCCATATTCCATCTTAATTAATTAGGTGTTGCTCCCAAATATGTAAACAAGGGATTATTTGAGTTTTTTTTTCTTTCCACAGAGACGATATAACACGTTCTTGTTCAAAGGTGGGTAGGGTTCTAAGATACTTGCTACACACGAAAACGTTCATCGAGTTCTTGAGGTAGGATCTCAGCGGCTCTAACATCAGTGTTTGATCAAATTTTGTGTGCGTGTTGATACTAGTAAAGACACGATGTTAAGAGTGCTGCACAACCTCAAGTCGTTTCGATCCACCGTTCCACTTCAGAGTTTCCAGGTATATTCATATATAATTCATTATTTGCCTGAATCGTAAAATTTGAATTCGGAATTTAGGTGTATAAATTGTTACAAACCAGGAATTCCAACAATTTATATTCAATAGGTATTAGTCCTAGTATAGATACACAATGCAATTTCCGGGACATCTTTGTTTTTAATAATAACGTATTTATTGAATTTTCTAATCTCTATGACTATCTCAAAATCTTCTCTCGGATCTATTGTTTAGGTTATAACAGAGTTAAGGTCGTTTTTGGGTAAAAGAATGTCTTCTACAACTGTCTGGAGCATGAGAGAACGTTCTCCTTCTTCCTATTCACTAAAGATCCAAAACTTCTCCCAACTTGAGAAATCAACTCTTTCCTCTGATGGCAAATATCAATCCCGTATCTTCTCCTCTGGTGGCTACGACTGGTACGTATGCATGGCAATGCATAGTCACTATAGTTCATGTTTTAAAACAATATTTTCTTCTTGCTCTTAAAATTTGAATTTGAAGAAGATGCATTATCTTAACTTACGCAAACGCAGGAAACTGATATTGTATCCGAAAGGGAACGATAATGACAACGGAAGTGACTTTATTTCAATGTATTTGAAATTAGATAGCACTAGCTTGTCCTCCAAACCATCAACTGAGGTGTTCGCGGATTTTCGGTTTTTCGTCTTTAACAAAAAATCAAACAAGTACTTTACCATTCAAGGTACGTATATATGTACATACATATCTCTTATCTTACCATACACATGCATGTATCTTCTTTTATTCTATTTCTAATCATTAAAAATTTATATACAGATGTAGAACCGAAGCCGTTCAATAGTTTAAGATCTATGTGGGGAGTACCGCAAGTGCTTCCGCTTAATATATTCAAAGACCCTGAAAATGGATTTGTCAGTACTCAAGGTCAATGCGAGTTTGGTGTTGATGTCATTGTTGCTCCACCCCCTACTAATTGGGAAATCATCTGTTTTAATGACAAACTCCCTTATCCCAAATTCTCTTGGAGAGTTAAGAATTTCTTTGAGCTGAAAGAGCATTGTCACAGGTCACGCAAGTTTACAATTGAGGGAAGAAAATGGTAAGTACATGCATTTGGTATATGAATATGATTACTTTTTTTCTTTTTCTTAGCAACTTCTCACCTCTTAGTGATTGTTTACATGTGCATGACATCTAGGATTCTAGAGTTGTATCCCAATGCCTGCTTAACACGGGACCGAGGCAAATGGATCTCCATTTTTCTGACTCTCGAAGAGAGTGAAGGACTTGACCAAGATGAAAAGATTTTCAAGCAAGCTAATATTCGAGTGCTAGACCCACGTGGATCCAACCATTTGTCATGTTCATGTAGGTCTTGTAATGACATTATTTTTAACGTTTTTACTCATAACACAGGATTGAAAAGTAGAGAGTATTTTATAGTATACAGAGAGATATTTATTTGGAATTGAGTAATTCTCAAATAACGTTTTTTCTCTTTTCTGCAGGTACGAGGTGGCACGACAAATTATATCCAAGTTGGGGGTTAGCTCATTTTGTGTCTATGGATGATCTTAGGAAGATTTACTTGGACGTGGAAGGCGCTTTGAATATAGAGCTTGAATTTGATGTTGTTTCCACAACCAGATTCTCACCCCGCCTTTGATTTAAGCTCTTCGATCTCTTAGTATTTCAACCATTTACTTCAGACTACTATGATACATATTGCCATATTGGTTATGTTTCAAAAACTTGATTAATTAATTATTTTCTGAGTTTTTTTTTTAGTGTTTTCAGAGTTTATGTTCATCCTTTAAAAAAAAAACAAAATAATTTGGAATTTCGTGGATAGTTGTGCTCTATTTCCATGAACTTTTTTGTGGATCATTTCTATGGAAGATGATTACATTTCTCATAAGATTGTATAGTCTTTCTTTATTTTCTCAAAAACTAAGAGCATCTGTTGGAAGCAAAGACCTATGCTATTATTCATTTCACCTTGTTGCTTACCTAATTCATATTCCGATCCTGTGCGATGGATATCAATTCAAATTATTTCTCTTAACATGTCATGAAATATTTTTGATTAAATGTCATAAAAATTTGATAAATGATCCACTAAAGTTACCTACAGAAGAAACTCGACAAAATCTGATCGAATCACTCAAAATTTTAAAAGCCTCCCTTGGTTCAAATCATTAGTTGTTAATTTTTTAATTTTATTTTGTTTAACTTATAATATATTAATATCGTGAAAGAGGATCTAGATAGATACATATCATAACCAGTATATTTGTAACTGATACCTTCAATAATTCTCTCATTTACGTTTTCTTTTTGTCACCTCAGCACCATGACACGTGTATTACTTCTTCTTTTTTTCCTTTCTCAAATTCATGAAAATTTGCCCTAACCACAAATTCTAAATACAAATTCTAAAGTCCCAAAGCCCTCGGGATATATAAATCCTTTTTATTATCGTAAACGAATAAATATATATATACAGCAACAATAACAGAGAAGTATTTTATCAATATTGGCAAAGTTCGATTGATGAAGAAGATGAATATTATTGAAGAAGGAGAAAGATATGAGCAAGAAGTAGAAGTTGTAGCGACTGTTTTGTTTTGGATAGAACGTGTGTTTGTCTTCTTGCTTCTCGTCTCCTCCGAATTATACACAGATCTGATCGGTCTTGTCCTAATCTTTTCGAGTCTTCTCGCATTAATCTTCATCTTGTTATGCCCTAAACTCTCTTCTGCTGGAGCCTCTGTAAGTAAAATTGTACATCTTAAATTATATACGTTTACTTGTGTTAGTTCTAACTGTCTTTCTCCTCTATTTGATTAGGGTATCAGTGGATTCTGGTTGTTCCTGTCGGATCGCTTCATGTTTCTATTGGCGTTAGCAAGCTTTGAGTACATGTTCCTTTGGCCTCTCACTGTTTTGATCTTCATCGCAAACCACTCAGTTTACATCATCGAGTACCTTGTTAGATATTCTAAACCTCACAACGATGAGACTTCGATATCAACAGGTTTGTACATGAAGAAACCCTAGCTAATGTTTTTTCTTTATTTTTTGGTGAAGTATCTAATTATTATTAGTAAGTTCTTTTGACCTTCATCACCATAAGGCAAGCGATCCACTATTCTAGTTCTAGTGTCTAATAAAACAAATCAGATCTATAAACCCATCATTTATAACTCCACAAATATTGAAGCAAGATATTCTAAAAGGAGTTTGTCTTAGGTCTCTAGTTCGAGTCTCTCTCACTTGTGAGAAAACTAACAAAACCTATCCAAAAAAAGAAAAAGAATGCTAATATATATATACAACTATAACTTTACAACTATAACTTTTTCTTTGTCGTTGGTTTTCAGAATCTAGAGGGATTGATGATGACACAGTTGATATAAGAGATGTGAGCGAAGAATTGCAGAAGATGAGACATATATTGAAAGAGTTAAGAGAAGATGAAAAAAAGATAGATACAGAAATGGAGTTTATGGAGCATATTATCAACTCAGGTCTTGAAACTCATAGAAAAAACTTGTCAGGGAAACTCTTAGAGTTACGTGAAGAGTTGAGAGATGATGGAGAGAAGATGAGGACATATAGGGAGTTGATAAAGAAATTCGTCTACTCAGAACTTGTAACTCTGAAAGACCACTTGCACCTCAACGTTGATGAAATCTGGGAAGACGTACGAGTCCATGAGGATATGAAAGCATCGAGAGATGAAGGAACAGTATTAGCAGGCGGAATTCGTGAGAACTACCTTGTTATCCAAGAAACCGCCAAAGCAGCAAAAACAACAGCTGACAGGGCCAATCTAACCTACCTTGCTACTCAAGAAAATATCGACGAAATTCAAAGTATGAGGTGGTTGTTAAAAGAAGAAGACCTCGAGGAATTTGTAGAGCTAAGAGATGAAGTCAGGAGAATGTCGCTGGACTTTGAAGCTAGAAAAATGGAGGCTGAGGATATTGCAGAGAGAGCTGCGGAGGAGTTTTCACGTGCGACGTTGGAGTTGGTGGAAGCGGTCGAGATCCGGCAGTGGGAGGAGTATAAAACCGACTAATCTTGCATGTCTCGCTTCTTCTCTTACTTTATATCTCGATGATCATAACTAACTTTTCACTATTTGTTCTATGAGATGGATTGTCTTTTGTAAATGCTTGCGATTTTTATCTTATTTGATGAGTCCTCTCCAATATACTAGGTTGATTTCATAGTTAACTAGTAGATGCTTTAAGAAAAAAACAGTTTCACACATTTCAATGAGAAACGGTGAAGGTTGTAAAGATATTGAAGTTTGGAGAAATTTGCAATCACAATGATGACATGGATAAGCAAATAGAGCAGATGAAGTATTTTCTTGGAGACAGATGATATTGTATTACACAATACACCAAGAGATAAAGATGTGACTGAAGCTTCAATTCGACTTCAGAGTCCTCCTAATCTCTGATAACCTCAGCTTGTCATCTGCTGTATCGACAAATGGGTCGCTGCTCTTTAGGAGTACTTTGGCGATTAAAGATTATCCTTATTAACAAAGCTTTGGGAGTACTATCACCTTGAAGTTGCTAAAAAATATTTTGTTGCTAAAATGTTTATAATCAAATCTCAATAACATACCTTTCATAGAACAGTCACTCTTTGATTTATTTTTCTTTAATATTTGCAGAAACAATACAATCTTGTTCAGTTTGTGTTTAAAACGCACCAAGCCGTGTCTTGTTTTGAGCTCCCCAAAACCGATTAATCAACCACACAGAGTCTGCTGCTATAGAGTTTCCATCTTGGTTACGATTCCAGCTGAAGTAGGCATGAGTTCTGTTTTTAATCTCTAGCAGCCCGTGCCCAAAGCTAGCTTCTCGAAACGCGGAGTAGCTTGGTTGTGGCTGCATCATGCTACAAATATAGCAAACGCTTTGTATCAAATAACAGAGAAAGTATAATACAGAGTTGAAGAATGGATAAGGTTGAAGTCATAAAGATAAAGTTGTATCAAAAACAGAGTAAAGTAACTTTCAAACTAACACATAACCAACTCTGTTATTGATATAACTCTGTCGTTAATAAAAGTGTTTGCAAAAATATGGTAAACTTACTCAGTAACCAAGCCTTCAGAGTTTCCTCCATCTCCGATTGTGATGTATACAGGAGCTGACTCATCTGATATTGGCTCACACAGTCCATTGACAATGTTGTAAGCAATGTTAGAAACATGCTCCTGCGTCATTTTTTTGAGATCATCACTTTGGGGACAAGGGGAGTATAGATAATAAATATTAATACTATTTGGGGAAAAGTAAAATGAAATTTACCGATCTTTCATAGGCATGAACATGACCTGCAAACACAACATTAACCTTGTATTTGACAAACCATTGTTCGTACATGACTCTCAATGTTTCACCTTCCATGTAATGATGCACATAGCTACTATAAAACGGGCAATGTACTAAGACTATAACCCATGGTGTCTCTGTTCTATTCACTCCTTGCAACTCTTTTTCCAGCCATTTGTATTGAGGTGTGTATTTCCCTAATCAATAATATGCAAATTTTGTTAAGCTACAAGACTCTAAATAATTTCTTAAAGCAGTTTGCATCTCCGATTCCTTACCATAGGATGAGTAACAAGACATAACAATAACATAAGCCGACGCCCTTTTGATGGAATACCACAATGGAGAGATGCTTCCTGATGACTTATATGGCGTTTGATACCTATTCATAAAAGGCTTGAATGGCTCTATTTCACCCTAAAACCAAACTCTTCAAGTTAAGTTTAGATCATTACTCAAGAAATGAAAAAAGATAAAGGAAGGAACTCAAGTAGTACAATGTCAGGAACGAAGTCTATTTCGTGGTTGCCTGCAGTCCATATCCAAGGTTGATAAGCAACACTTCTCTCAGCAAACCTTCCCCAAGTATCCCATCTATTGTTGTCGTGGTTAGGGTAGCGATCTGCGTAAGACAAGTCTCCTACAAACAGAACGGCCTGTCCTTTCCCCGGATTCATCTCATAATGGCTTAACGTAGTATTTGAGTCATATGTTTGTCCCAAATCCCCTGGAAGTTAATACAAAAATCCCACATTGGAAAGTTGTTGGAGACCACCATAGTCAAAAACATTATCTAAGGTTTAATGTGTCACTCCACTTATGTTAGCCCATAAACATGAATTTCAGTTAGTTTAATATACCGATTAATCCAAAGGTGTAAGGTACGTCAGGGCCTGATTTAGGCGGAGTAAAGAACCAGAACCGTCTGCGCCACTTGCCACTCCCAATTTCATAATAGTATTTTGTATCAAACTGCACACAAACCATATATATATTTTAAAAGAACAGTAACTAAATAGTAAATACAACATAAACGGTCTAAAATATTATATCCCAAAACCGAATTATATTTTATACTATATGGTTTAAATAGAATTACTATTTCTATACCCAAAATATAGTTTAAATGGATTCAAATTTTTTGTTTTTGTACAAATTCTATACTCAAGAAATTAAATTTGAATCCATTTTTTTTTCTTACATATCTAAACCCGAATTTTTTTTCTAAATTAAGGATATTTTTAACCAAAAAAAAAACAGAACCAAAACCAATTCAAAATCGAAAAGAGCTTTAAAGTGATGAGTACTTACTTCCAAATCATCGATGAGGCAATGGTGGATATAACCAGAAGTGTAATTAAAGAACCGGTAAGTGTTCACTGTAGCTTCTGCTTCCTTCTTCGTTTTCTCATTCTCACACCAATACCGAACAGTATTTGAACCGGGTTTAACTGGAGTAACCCAAGAAATGATCACTCCGTTACCTTCATGATTCCCTTGCGTTATATGAACTTGTTGAGGAGTATTAGGACCAGGAGGAACTGTAAAGACATCGCTGTCTAAAGGCATGTCATCTGGTAAATCAGTTCCTCTGACATATTCACTTGTGAATCCTCCATGGCATAACTCAACAAGTGAGAGACTTAGCAAGAAGATTATGAAGGTAACTCGTTTGCTTGTGAGATCAGATCTTGAACTCATCTTCAGTTTAGTTAGTTTTCTGGATCTTGAGAACGAAGAACGTGGTTTAGAGATTTTTTTTTTCTTTTGTTTTGGTAAATTAAATAGCTTGTCTAGTTGCCTGACATGGATATATTGACTTTTTGAGCTTTCCAACAAGGATCGAATGTGGATATTCCCAAACAAAATAAAAAAACGCTATTTCATATTTTAATTGAACCTTAGAAACATTAAGGTCGATTATAAATTGGCGTTTGAAAAATAGTGTTGGTTTATAAAACTACTTCTAAAAGTTCGAAGTGAATTTGTTTATGTTTGGTGTTGATAACGTGCATTGGTATTTTAATTTTTTTTTAAATCTAAAATTTTCAAAATTTAACTGCTATTTTATATATCTAATTTTCATTCAATATTTTTGTAATTGTGAAAAAACTTTTATAGCTTGTAACAAAAGATTTTGATTCACCCGTAAGACAATTTCTTTGACACCATCATAATCGAATCAACTTAATTTAACATGCCTAATATTCCAATATTGATGATGTCAACAAAATAACAACTTGAAATCCGACACGGGCAGTTAGAGCAGTCATCTTGTTGTTGTCGATGAGCTACACGGCTACCTCTCTGTTCAAGTTCTAGCCACAGCTGGCTATAACGCGTGACTTTTCTTGTGGGCAAGCGTCACGTGAGACCGTTCAAGCTATTCTTGTATCGTCTTTTTCTTTCTCTAGAAAAAATCCTACTGTTGGGTGTGTTGTGGACAACTGATAAGGGAAAACATCTATTAGCAACAAAGCCCATACATAACTTCAGTTCTCTAATGCGTAAGGTAAATGGAAAAAATGACGTGGGCTCACTCCGTTACAAATCGGGACAAGAACAAAAATCAGCCTTAAAATCAGATTATTCTACACAAAGTAAATCTAGAAAAATGATAGCAAAATGTATTATTGCTAGTTCAAGGATTTAAGATGAGTTTACCAGGGAGATCCAATTAAGAAATGAAAGCTAGTCTCGTGGTTCTTCTTCTATCCAAGCCAACTGTACCAAAAAAAAAAAACAATAAATTAGTCACAGATTCTAGTAAGGAATTGAATAATTTCAAATGTCAGAACCATACGAACCCCAAAGCCAATCTTTATCTGAACCAGCAAATATCACAAATCCGCTTGAACCAGAACCTTTTCACCTATAACACACTTTCTTATTATATATCGAGAGGATTACTACTATGAGATATCTGTCTATATGCCATAAAACAAGAAGCAACATGAGCTGAAAAATAGAAGATTGTGGAAGCGGACGATTGCGGTTTCAAGCGTTATTAAGCGTTTTGAATGACTGGTTTAGCGGTTTAAAATTGGTGTGTTTGCGGGAGGTTTACGACTGGTTGACCAGCGCGTGCAATAGCGGTTGGAACATAATAAATGTGATATATAATATATAAATGTTTAAAAACACAAAAATTTTAATTAAACTTGATTTATAATTTAAATTTATTAAAAAAATACTAAAATAATTATTCAAAAAACAAATAAATTTCATATTGAAATACTTATTCCTTTATGCATTTGGCTTTTCACCAAAAATTTAATCAAGTAATTTGATAAATGACAAAAACATATGCTTTAGATCGTAGATCTTTTCTCTTTTCTCTTAGATCGTGGGTCAGTAGTTGCATCGGTAGGAATGGTTAAGTGAGAGTTGAGAAGAGTCACTGGTGATTTGTTTTAATATTTTTCACAAATAATATTATTTTTAAAAAATTTCTGATAAAATATTATATTTATTTAGATTTTTTTGAACTTATATGCGATGTGCCATTAAATTTACATCAAATTTTCCGGTTTATTATTAATTGGAATATTATTTTTTTCTAATTGTTTATTTTATAATCTCTGTAATTGTATCCGTACTTCATTTTCTCTCATCCTTAATGAGTTAAATGGTCAGATAGAAGATATAACACAAAAGAATTTCATAATCATTGATTTCTTTTAAGTTTTTTACAAAAAAAAAAGTTCTAATCGCAATCGCCCACAAGCGTAGTTTTTGGAATTCAATGATTTGAAGCAGTTGGAAACAATTGACAGCAGTTTGTGTAATTAGTTCCAATCACTAGCAACCGCTACTAACCGCTACCAACCACAAACACTGTGTTTGTGGGAGGTAGAGGGAGAACCAGTCAACGTGTTAGGATATTTTTCCAAATTTTCCTTGGAAGCCCTAAACTCTTACTTTATTAAAATTTTCTCCCCACGGCGGCTTCGTTTCGCTTCAAACCACACGAGAGCTTTCCCATTTTCGAGTTTTGAATTCAACCACCACAAGCAGAAGGAAACCCCAAAGCGTTCAATCCTCTCACAACCTCTGCGATTCCCGTAACTGACGAGAAGAAAATGGGGAAGAACGAGAAGACGTCTCTAGGGCGAGCCCTAGTGAAGCACCACAACCATATGATCCAAGAAACAAAGGAAAAAGGCAAGTCCTACAAGGATCAACACAAGAAGGTTTTGGAATCTATTACAGAGGTCAGCGACATCGATGCTATCATCGAACAAGCCGAGGAAGCTGAACGCCTCTTCGCGATTCATCACGATTCCGCAACCCCTGTACCTATCAATCTGTGAGTTTCTCGATTTTCATTTTGTTTTTCACATCTTTGTTAGAGATTATTTGGTTAAATTGATCGATCGGTTCTTCAATCTGTGAGCTCTGTTTGTTGATTCATCTAAATCGGTTTGTTTCATATCTGAAGAATTTGCTTTTGAGCTCTGTGTATTGATTATCTAAATTGGTGATTACTGTTTGTGTTTGTGCTCTGAATCTGTAGAAGCTTCTATGTATTGAATCATCATATCTCTCATGAGCTAATTCTTCGTTGTTTGTGGTGATTTTGTATGTAAATAGGGACACAGGTTCGAGTTCAAGTGGTATAACAGCTAAAGAATGGAAAGAGCAACGTATGAGAGAAGAGGCTTTACATGCTAGTAGCCTTCAAGTGCCTCGAAGGTGTGTGGTGGTTTTATATATCTATTTCTTTTGCTTCTTCTTTAGTTTGTTCAGGAGTTACATGAAGTCTTCTTTAGTTTAATGTTCTTTCTCTTTACTTTATTCAGACCTCATTGGACACCAAAAATGAATGTGGAGCAACTTGATGTTAATGAAAAACAAGCTTTTCTCACTTGGCGCCGGAAACTTGCGAGGTTGGTTCTGTCTTACCTTGTTCTTCTTCCTAGTGTTGTTGGCAATAAACAAGATAAATATCTGGCACTAGAAGGATTTTAGCTGTTAGTAGAATGGAGAGTTGCTTATATGCAAGTGTTTGAACCAAGTCAGATCATTTTCTCTATGCTCTAGGACAATGCTTTCTATAAAATGGGGAACAATTAAATTAAGGAAATTTTAGGAGAATTCGTATTCGAATCAATGCTCATAAGCTAGGCACTATGTTTACTCTAGTACTTGCTTGCTACAATCTGCGAGGTTTTGGTTGTCACTTATACCACTTAATGGCTTTAGTTTCGATTTTGATTTGTTAAATGATGACTCTGAAGGTTGACGTATTTATCTAACTTTAGCACTTGACTAAGCTGAAGTACTTTGGCAACACATATGTAAGCTTGTTATATGTTCGAGATAGTTTTTTTTTTGTGTCAAAGGAAAGCTAGGGACTAGGGAGAGTTTGGGATAGGGTACCAAAACAGTCAAATAAGTTTCGTTTTAACCACTTTTGTTGATTATAAAGTATCCATTTTCACATCTTGAAGCATGTTATTGTTTACTCAAGATATTATTTTGTTGCTATTTTTGATGTATGGTTTGATTTATTATATGCAAATTTCCTTGGGACTTAGTGCTATATACTTATGCATGCCTACTTTTCTGCTGTATTCAGCCTCGAGGAAAATGAAAAGCTTGTATTGACTCCATTCGAGAAGAATCTTGACATCTGGAGACAGCTATGGCGAGTACTGGAACGAAGTGATTTGGTATGTTATTTTGTTCAGGATATTTTTTTCGTCTCTTAAGGCTCATCTACCTGAATTAAGTTAATTGCAAAAGCTCATTGGCTATCTGTACTTCTCTTTCAGATTGTTATGGTTGTTGATGCTAGGGATCCTCTGTTCTATCGGTGTCCTGATCTTGAGGTAACTCTATCTCTGCTAACTCGCAGCTTTCTCTTAGTATAATTTTCCTGAACATATCAATCATTTACGTGAAGATTTGTTCTGACGCAGGCATATGCACAAGAAATTGATGATCATAAAAAAACAATGCTTCTTGTAAACAAGGCGGATCTTCTACCTACTTATGTCAGGTAAACCTGTTACTTGCTGCTCTTTTGCCTCTTAACCTTTTTGTTTTTTGCTAACCAATTGGGTTGTACATTGTATATGCAGGGAGAAATGGGCGGAATACTTTTCCCGCAACAATATTCTGTTTGTATTCTGGTCAGCCAAAGCTGCTACGGCTACCCTAGAAGGTAAACCCCTGAAAGAACAATGGAGAGCACCTGATACCTCTCAGAGGACGGATGATCCAGCTGTTAAAGTATATGGAAGGGACGAGCTATTGGCTCGATTAAAACTTGAGGCTCAAGAGATAGTAAAAATGAGGAAATCTAGAGGAGTTTCCGCAACTTCTGCTGAATCGCACCGCGAACAAGTTGTCGTTGGTTTTGTTGGGTACCCGAATGTGGGAAAGAGTTCGACAATCAACGCTTTGGTAGGTCAGAAGCGAACAGGTGTCACATCTACCCCGGGGAAAACAAAGCATTTCCAGACATTGATTATATCTGAGGAGCTAATGCTCTGTGATTGCCCTGGTTTAGTCTTCCCTTCATTCTCAAGCTCAAGATATGAAATGATTGCTTCTGGAGTTCTTCCAATAGACCGGATGACCGAGCACCGTGAAGCTATCAAGGTTGTGGCTGAACGTGTTCCTCGGAATGCCATTGAGGATGTGTACAACATCTCTTTACCTAAACCTAAAACCTATGAGCCTCAGTCCCGCCCACCTCTTGCCTCAGAGCTTCTGAGAACATACTGCCTCTCTCGTGGTTATGTCGCCTCTAGTGGACTACCTGATGAGACCAAAGCAGCTAGGCAGATTCTGAAAGATTACATTGAAGGTAAGCTTCCACATTTTGCAATGCCTCCAGAGATGACCCGAGAAGATGAAAACGAGACAAGGGATGATGATACTTTGGGAGCCGAAATAGTTGAAGGTTCACCATCTGTGAAGGAAGGTGGAGAAGCTCCTGGTCTTGGTCTTGATCAAGTTCTAGATAATCTGAGCTCATTTGATCTTGCAAATGGAATTGGGCCTTCCAAGAAGAAACAGAACAAGAAGTCACATAGGAAAAACTGATTCGGTCTTGATGGAATATCGTGCTGAGAAGTTCCCAGAAACCAACAAGCAATCACGATGCATTGATCAACAAATGCTGGAATATATGATACAAAATGTGGGGTTTTTCTTATGTAGAAATTGTGAAAAGTTCTAACAGCTGTTGGTTAGATGTTATGTTTGTGCAAATATACTAGAGATATCGAGAATTTTTCAGCTTGATACTAGTCAATATATTGATGAAGAGTCCTTTGGAGCAGGTTCTGTAAAGCAGCTAAATTGATAACTTAAAATCCAAAAAAAATTCAATAGCCAGACTTTTTAATTGTGTACTATTTACGTTTAAGAATCTAAACCTTTTTACTCTCCAGCATCACTCTTGTACTCAATCAACGCACATGCAAGGTTTATAACAATTTTGATATTGCATTGTCTGCTATATATTTCATAGCTATGGACTTTGGAGGAATCCAATAAATGAGAGCAACAAACAAACGACGCTTGCAAATTTGACCCAAAAAAAAAGAAAGGAAAAAAAGTTGTAAGAATATAAAAATACTTTATAGTCAAAAAGTGATTTTTTCTTTTCGATGTAAACGTAAATTTTCTTCCTGAAAGTAAATAGTACCTTAATCATGAATTTAAAGAAAATAAGTCGTTTCTTCTTGCTAGATTGTTTCTAAAGCTTCCAAACTGGAAATGGCGGTTTGTACGAAGTTAATCTGACTTCAGAGAGTTATGTCATTCTGTTGTAGATGACATTTATAGGGGTGTATTCAACTTGACATTTTAAGTGATTTGTGTCAAATTTACAAATTCTATGTTATTCAATCATGAATTTTAAAAAGTCTATCAAAATCTACTGTTATTGAACTGATGATTTAAAAATCTACTTTAAAATCCATTAAAATCTCTTGTTATTGAACTGATGATTTAAAAATCTACTTTAAAATCCATTGTTATTCAAAACAGTTTTGTGGATTAGGATTTTAATAATTTTTAGGATTCTGGAGGATTCTAGAGGATTTGTTTAGTTAAAAATACAGAAATCCAAATCTCATGGTTTTAGGTGGGATTTGAAAGAATTTTACAGAAAATCATATGAACTTCTCTAAAATCTATCAAAATTCTAAATTTCCTAAATCCCATCGAATTCTCCAAAATCATGGTTTGAATACACCCCCCTTAATGTCATCCTCATGGCACATTGCCATTTTCCTTTTCCTCTATGGCTCTATCATTGTTTATTTATTTATTGTATTCCACTTTTATACTTTCTCTATTTGTTTGTGTAAATAACGATTTTTAAGGCGTTCGATTCATATTTACCGTTTATTACTAAATTTCTGCAATATACACAATTTTGACGACAAAAAAAAAAATCATTGTGATAATATTTGCGATGGATATACAAATATACAATGAATTTGCTACACAGTTTTTTTTATTTCATGATAGTAAAAATTGGTAGCAAAACGTTACAATTTGCTGCATATTTTCAATATATAAAAATCCGTCATTAATAATGAATAATCAAATAATACAGTAGTATGTTACAAGCTGTGTTAGGCTACTACTACACACTACACGTAAGTAAACATTAGGTTTGGTTCCATGTGTATTGTTTGTATAAACATAAACAATGAAACTGTTTTTTTAGTACAATTTGTATTAACATAAATGATGAAACTGTTTCTTAGTACAATGACTACATTACATATGGCTTTTCAATTCGTTACAACAATTGAAATTAGATAAAAGAGTGTTTTATTTCCTCAAATAAATATTGTTGTTGTTGTTTTTTTATACTCCATTTGTATCATAAATGATGATGTTCTAAGATTTTTTCTGTATCCCAAAAAGATGATTTCTTTAGTATATTTAATACATTTTTATTCTTAAAATCAAATAACTAATTAATATTTTTAGTTTTATAATAAATAATTAAATATATCATGCACTTAAATGACAACAAGTGGAAGAAAAGTATAAGTAAATGAATATTGAAAGAAATATAAAACAAAAGTAATTAATAATAATACAACATTTATTTTTTTTTTTTGGGTAAAAATCCTAAAAAATTATCTATAATACAAAGTGAGTAGTAGTAAGTAAGTAAAACATACAAATTATTAAATTTGAGTGATGATTAATTAAAATTAAAATTAAAATTATAAGGAAAAATAAACAAAGGGCAGGTTTGTTTGGGTTTGGGCGTTGAGTTCGTCTTCTCTTCTCTGTCCTTTTTTTCTCCTAAACCAAAAAAAAAAACAACTCATTTTCAAATTCTCGGAATCTCTCTGCTCCGATTAACTTTTTTTTTGTTTCTTTCCCGGGAGGATCTCTACCGGAGAAAGCTAAGTCAGTGTTTCTATATAAGCGTGAAGATTTTCGAAAAGAGAAACTTTGGATTTGCTATTAAATTAAGAGAAGATGTGTTGTCTTTCTTAAATTAAAAGCTTTAAAAAAAATTTAGGGTTGTGAAAAAAAAGAAAGAAATGGATTTGGATTCGTCTATGGTACCAGAGAATGATCAAGATCCTGTTACTACGACGGCCGCTTCATCATCGTCGCCTATGGAGAAAGAAGCGTCTGAGCAATCAACGGAAGAAACTGGATCCGAATCCGAATCGGCGTCTTTGACTCCTTCGCCTCCGTCTCCGTCTCCGGGACAACAACAACAACCGCAGGTAACGACGGTGGTTGGGCCGAGATGTGCGCCGACGTATTCGGTTGTGAATGCTATTATGGAGAAGAAAGAGGATGGTCCTGGTCCTAGATGTGGACACACGTTGACGGCTGTTCCTGCTGTTGGTGAAGAAGGGACGTCTTGTTACATTGGCCCGAGACTGATCTTGTTTGGTGGTGCTACGGCTCTTGAGGGTAATTCAGGAGGAACCGGAACGCCTACTTCTGCTGGAAGTGCCGGCATTCGTATGTTTTTCGATTTCTCTCCTTTACTTTTTCTAGTAAAGCTATAAGCTTTGCGAGGGTGAAACTAGTTTTCTCAACATTTCTAGTTTCTTCATTCCTTGATGTTAGATTTGCATTAGTTCCTTGTTGTTGGCATCAAGTCCTGTATTTGATGTTTGGAATAATGTTTGTTTCCTATGCAGGGCTTGCTGGTGCGACGGCTGATGTCCATTGTTATGATGTTCTTACTAATAAGTGGTCGAGGTGAGTATAAGATATGAATTGTGATGTCTGTTTCTTTAGCCATTTATAAGTATCCATATTAGAAAAGTGTATGAGATCTACAGTATGTTATTTAAGTGTGGAGTTCAATTAATATGATGAAATAATGCTTACAGGCTTACACCTTATGGAGAACCACCTAGCCCAAGAGCTGCACATGTTGCTACTGCTGTTGGGACCATGGTAGTTATTCAGGTAGGGGAGAATTTTTTTTTTTTTTGGTTGTTGTTATGTATTGTAGTTTAGCACGGTTATCATTTATGGTCAGCAATTTGAACCTCCTATCGAATTGTTTCTGTGGCGTAGGGTGGAATAGGTCCTGCTGGTTTATCAGCTGAGGATCTTCACGTTCTTGATCTCACTCAGCAACGGCCACGATGGCACAGGTTCGAATAGAAATCTGCATCTTGTGGCAAGCTCAGTCTGAAATTCATTATACTAGTTTGTTGCTTGATTTAGAAATCCTCGTTATATAGGGTTGTTGTTCAGGGTCCTGGACCAGGACCGCGTTATGGTCATGTTATGGCACTGGTAGGACAGAGGTATCTCATGGCAATTGGTGGAAATGATGGTAAGCAATTTTACTCGCTACCTCATTAATAGTGTATTTATATTCTCCTTAAATAGCCCCTTTTCCCTTATCCTTAAATTACCAGGAAAACGTCCATTAGCTGATGTATGGGCTTTGGACACTGCTGCCAAACCTTATGAATGGCGTAAGCTGGAACCAGAAGGGGAAGGTCCACCTCCATGCATGTAATTTAGCTTCCTTGGCTTCATTCATTTGATGTGATCTTGGCTCTCTTAAGTGATTTAGATCTCTTGGATTTGTACGTTATGACTAGGTATGCAACTGCAAGCGCACGGTCTGATGGCCTTCTTCTTCTCTGTGGTGGAAGAGATGCTAACAGTGTGGTAAGCCAAAGAGTTTTTGCTTCCATGTTAATCCCCTGTTTGAAAATAGACATTTGCTTTACATTGAGGCTTTAAGTTTGTCACCTGAGGGAGTCCAAATGTTATATTCCTCTCAGCTACCATTATATTTACTCTGCAGTTAACAAACTTGTTCTGTTGCAGTGAGGTGATAGGGGAATAACTTCTCTTTGTAAATTAATTCAAGTATGAGTTCAAGTAGAATATTAGCTACCATGTTTGCATAAAAGTGAAAAATAGAGTTTAAGAGGTTCTTCGTCCGTCTTGATCTTAAATATTTGCTTGCCATACTTAATATGTCTTTGTGTACCTTTGCATGATAGCCCCTAGCAAGTGCATATGGACTTGCCAAGCACAGGGATGGACGTTGGGAATGGGCCATAGCCCCTGGTGTCTCACCTTCTGCCAGATACCAGCATGCAGCAGTATGAGACGCTTCTTCTTATCTTTTCTTCTCTTCTCCTATCTAGTTCCATCAGAAAAACTAACCTTTAGTGGAAATTTTTTAGGTCTTTGTAAACGCAAGACTCCATGTCTCTGGTGGGGCACTTGGTGGTGGACGCATGGTAGAAGACTCATCCAGTGTTGCAGGTTAGCAAAGGAAAAGAATCAATCTCATTTCATGTTGTTTTGGAGTTTTCAATGAGCGAATACTTATGGTTTTTTTCTTATATATGCAATATTTAAACCAACGAATAAGTTATTTTTTTACAACTTTATGTTGTCTTAATCGATGAATTGTTACTGAAACATATTTTTTCTAAAAGCGTGGTTATTTTCGTCCTTTGTCTAAGATGTATCTTTCTTCAGTGAAGCCACAATTTGATATAATATTTGAGTTTCATCGAAAACTATCGAACAGATATTGTAAAAGATTGTTCACTCATCTATTGTAGAAGGAGCTACATAACTATATTCATAATAAATAGTACATGTATTCTTCTGAGCTTTTCTGACTGGTTCATGTTTTTCTCTTTGTTCAGTGTTGGATACTGCAGCAGGTGTATGGTGTGATACAAAATCGGTTGTTACTAGTCCTAGAACTGGTAGGTATAGTGCGGACGCAGCTGGTGGTGATGCTTCTGTTGAGTTGACTAGGCGCTGCAGACATGCTGCTGCTGCAGTGGGTGATTTGATATTTATCTATGGTGGTTTGCGTGGAGGTAACAGAAAAAAGCTTCAACCTTGTTATATGCAGTATACCATTACATGTTTGTCTGTGAGAATGAACCATTTTTACAGCATCTGAGACCCAATGATTCTGTAAATTTGGTATAGTATTCCATCAAGTTACCAATGTCTGATAATGTAGGATTACACTTTTTTTAAATAGGTAGTTTGATCTTTGTTAAGGTCTGGACGTTGTATAATTAACATTAGTTAGTTTAAACATTATAGAATCGCCAAAAATCAGTGCCGTTGCTCCTTTTCACTTCTCTTGTAGACCCCTCCCTTTTTTCCCAATTATAACTGCAAAACTTAACAATATTCTGTTGGTGCTTCAGGAGTGTTACTTGATGACCTATTGGTTGCTGAAGATCTTGCTGCTGCTGAAACAACATCTGCTGCCTCTCATGCTGCTGCGGCTGCTGCAGCAACAAACTCGCCACCTGGTCGTTCACCTGGAAGATATGGATTTTCTGATGAAAGGACAGGGGAGTTACCGGAATCAGCTCCTGATGCTGTGGTACTGGGAAGTCCTGTTGCACCCCCTGTAAATGGTGATATGTATACTGATATAAGCACTGAAAATGCAATGGTTCCAGGAACTCGGTTAGTGTCTTGATTTGGGGATGTGTCGTGATGTTAGCGCACCTATGCATTTCATTGTGAAAAATATTTATCAACCAACATTGTAGGAGAACAAGCAAGGGTGTGGAGTATCTCGTTGAAGCATCTGCTGCGGAAGCCGAGGCTATCAGTGCAACTTTAGCTGCTGCAAAGGCACGGCAGGTCAATGGTGAAGTTGAACTGCCGGATAGGGATCGCGGTGCTGAGGCTACACCCAGTGGAAAACCGTCAGTATCATTAATTAAGCCTGATTCTGCAGTACCCAACAGTGTTATTCCTGCAGGGGTTCGACTTCATCATAGAGCTGTGAGTCAAACTAACTCTTATCATACCAAATCTGACATTTCACAACATTTTTCCTCTTCATTTAATAATGGTGTATTATCCTAATTTCATAATTTAACGTCGCATTTATTTTTGAAATTTTGTAAGGTGGTGGTTGCTGCAGAAACAGGTGGAGCCTTAGGTGGAATGGTTAGACAGTTGTCCATTGATCAATTTGAAAATGAGGGACGGCGTGTTAGCTATGGGACACCTGAAAGTGCTACAGCAGCGAGGAAATTATTAGATCGTCAGATGTCAATCAATAGTGTTCCGAAAAAGGTAGAGAGTTTTGCTCTCCTAATGAACTGGTGCAAGAAAGCATTATGTCCATGATATTGGATCTAGAAGAACAGTTATACACTTATTACATTTTCCTGCAAAAGACTGCTTGCTAGAACAGCTGTAGAAACTTTCTCTTGCTGTTGCACTGGTCATTTGGTTGGTTGTATAGGAATAAGAAGTGTTGTTAGATACTGTAGATGTGTATTACCCTTGGTTTAATAGGATTGGAAACTTTTTTGTACAGAAGTGTTGTTAGATACTGTAGATGTGTATAATCCCTTGGTTTAATAGGATTGGAAACTTATTTGTACAGACATGTACTACTACTTGGTGTTGTGTATTGTTCAACAGTATGAGGTGCCAAGTTGACACTCAATACTTTCTAATGAAGTAACAACTCTATTTTATTAGGTTGTAGCTCATCTTTTGAAACCTCGAGGGTGGAAGCCTCCAGTTCGACGCCAGTTTTTCTTGGATTGCAATGAAATAGCTGATCTTTGCGACAGTGCAGAACGTATTTTCTCGAGCGAACCTACTGTGTTACAGCTTAGAGCCCCGATTAAGATATTTGGTGATTTGCATGGTCAGTTTGGGGATCTCATGCGCCTTTTTGATGAATATGGTTCACCATCAACAGCTGGAGACATATCGTAAGTGTGCAGCTAAATCTCTAACGATATATGATTGCTACTTTTGATCTGAAATTACTGAGTGTGTAAAATGGTTTCAGATATATCGATTACCTCTTTTTAGGGGACTATGTTGATCGGGGTCAACACAGCCTAGAAACAATTACACTTCTGCTTGCGTTAAAGGTAGTTTTTGAGCACCATATTAGTGCCTCTGTTTTGGTATTATAAACGCTATAGGAAAGATTATAACGTTCAATGGTTGACACTGCAGGTTGAATACCAACACAACGTACATCTGATTCGTGGAAACCATGAAGCCGCCGATATTAACGCCCTTTTTGGTTTCCGGATAGAGTGTATTGAGCGAATGGTAGTGTCTCATCATCTCTGACAATCTCTTGTTTCCACTTTTAGGTTCTCATGTCGTGGCTACTTTGCTTGCAGGGTGAACGTGATGGGATTTGGGTATGGCACCGAATTAACCGTTTATTCAATTGGCTACCTCTGGCTGCACTGATTGAGAAGAAAATTATCTGTATGCATGGGGGAATTGGTCGGTCGATAAATCATGTAGAGCAGATAGAAAATATCCAACGTCCGATTACAATGGAAGCAGGCTCAATCGTGCTTATGGATTTACTATGGTAAGTACATGTCTAATTCTATTATTCAATGTTTGTTTCTTGATTGATGTCTCACCAGTATGTCATATTGCAATCTGTTAGGTCCGATCCAACTGAAAATGACAGTGTTGAAGGTTTGAGGCCCAATGCTAGAGGTCCTGGATTGGTTACTTTTGGGGTGAGTGGTATTCTCCTTCTGTTTCATACAATTCTGTTGATATCCTACTTTCCCTTCCCATCCTCTCCTCTCCTCGTACTCATATACATCTGGTTGTTGATCCATCCTTCCCTCTTCATTTTGAGCTTCTGACGTGTGAAGAAGTGAACTTGTTTTGCTTGACCCTTGCGACTCTAGACTTATTCATAGGCTTTTTAGACAGTAGTGCTGAAAAATATACCACTAATTTGCTTCCATAAGTATATCTCGACAATGATACTGAAGAATATAATTCTAGTTCGCGTCAATAAGTATATCCACCAGTTCTATTACTGACCAAGATTTTTGCGATTACAGCCTGACCGTGTCATGGAGTTCTGCAACAACAATGATCTTCAATTGATAGTACGAGCGCATGAATGCGTAATGGATGGATTCGAGCGTTTCGCCCAGGGGCATTTGATCACACTCTTTTCGGCTACAAACTATTGTGGTATGTCTATGGAACCGAACACTCGCTATTAAGCCGTATAAAAAAATATCCTGATCTTATAAAATCATATTATGTTCCTTATCAGGTACTGCAAACAATGCCGGGGCTATCTTGGTGTTGGGGAGAGATCTTGTTGTGGTTCCCAAGCTTATCCATCCATTGCCTCCAGCAATTACCTCACCTGAAACTTCACCAGAAAGACATATAGAGGACACATGGATGCAGGTTTTTATCTCTGAAACAGAGACTAATCCTTCTTCTTTTTTCACCTGGAAATGGCATGACTGAGCATTTATATATTGCAGGAGTTAAACGCAAATCGACCACCAACACCAACAAGAGGACGCCCACAAAATCCAAATGACCGGGGTTCTCTTGCTTGGATATAAACCCCAGAAAAAAAGACGCGAGCGGAGAGTACATACTTCTCCCGATAGCTGCCTCTTGGTGATCCTCATGTTGTGTACAAATCCAACCAAACCGTTCTTGATCCACAATGTGCTATTTTACCGACGAGATGGATCACACTGAGAATCGATGAGGGTTTTGAGATCTTGGGGGAGTTTCATAGGTCAGATTGAAAAGGGTTTAGTCAGGTCGGTGGTGAGTACTGAGTAGTATTATTTGTTGGGTAAAAGGGTTTTGTCATTTTTTATATGTTGTCTTCACTTTTTTTGTTCTTTCTTACTATTGATTAATCACTTATTATACATGTGGTATTGGTCTTTTGGCGAGGTACACCGACATGAGTGGGTAGAATTTTAGAGGTTTATTAGTTTTGGGGTAATTTATGTACCATATATATATATATAGAGAGAGAGAGAGAGAGGTGTTGGCGTTTGTGTATTCCTCCATTCATATTTTTTATATGTAATTTGTAACCATGGTTTTGTGTGTTTTTTGTTACCAAAATTTTTTTATTATCATATTCCCATTTCTAAAAGTTTTTGTCACTTTTTGTCCTGTCGTAGTTAAAACGTTGGAGTTGTAGGCTTCATAGCGAAGTTGATGTCTTATATTGTTTGGTCACGGAAGTGTTCCACTCAATTCCATTCCCTTTACAACCATTTACAAACACTGTGGGAATGACATGCACGTACCTATTAAGCCATTCATGAACAGCTAGAATTTGTGTATTCGTTTCCTTTTCAACACATTTGGCAAAGAATAAGGATATAATTTTAGCTATTCTCACAGTAGCAAGCTTATAGTTCGATCGTAAAAGGAGCATATCCAAAAAAAAGAAAAAAAAATTAATAATCATATTTAGGTTTGATGAACAATAGATAGAAAAAATACAAAATATGTGAAGAGATTTCTTGGGGATTCTGTGACACATATACACACGCACATATATTCATAAAGACATAACTAAAAGGGAACATGGATCTCATGGTTGATAGAAATTTTCATTTACACTCATATATATATATATATATATGTCAAGCATTCCTTGTTTTGCCATCTTGATCAACGAATCAACGTCTTGATCAACATCTCCGTAGCAAAACTAACTAAAACCTGGTTGTATAAAGCCATACTAGACCTAGTTTTTTTTATCTAGTATAGTTATCTACATTTCTATCAAAACCTATACTTAAATCATCTCCTCTCTATCTATCTTACACACATCCATTTCTCAAAAACCATCCAAAGGCCAGGGCTATACACAGAATATACGTAAGCAACAAGCATAAAATATATCATCACTATTAATTAGTTCTAATCCATGATTTGATAAGTCGAAGAGGGATATATGCCCGAGATCTCAGTTCCATGACTTGTCGATCCAAACTGAATGTTTTTGAAGGTTTGGTCGCAAGAATGAGGCAGGCCAAGAGAAAGGGAGACGCCATTCCCAACCATTGTGTGATAGATTTCAAACCCTCCATTGAAATGAATGAAGTTAGCTTGATTCATATGTTGCTTGCTGAACCTTCCTATAGAGCAACTTGAGGATGCATTTGGCATAGGGGTTTCGTTTTCATTGAATCCTTGATAAAAGGTGGGTAAGATCGAGTTCGAAGATTCATCTGAAGTGGAATTATTGTAAGGTTGCTTAGAAGATGAACCGTTGGTACTATGTTCATTTGGGTTACTTCCTTTTCTGCTTTCTTCAATATTCATTTCTTCCAAATACAATTCCTCCACCATTGGCTTCCACACCCGAACTCGAGCATTTATGAACCAATTAGACACCTACATCCATTTTACACAAAATTTTCATGAATAATTCTTTTTTTGGTTTTATTATTATTCTTCAAAAGTGTACCCACATAAAGAAAAATATATAAATATAATTAGCAATTAGATGTTAAAAAAATGTAATTAGTATGTCGAGTCTTTGTTAGATGATGTTATGAAAACTGTATATAAACTATGGGACATTTAACATTAACAAACAAAAGTATGTCGATCAAAATTCATTTACCTGACTCTTAGTAAGTCCAGTCTGTTTGGCAAGCATTACCTTATCCAGATCCCTAGGATATCTATATATATACAAACCAAAACAAGAATCATTGGTTAGTCTACAGAAACCTAACTAGTGACTATTCCATAACCTTATTGTATAGTTTTTCCTTTGTTTCAAGGCTACATCATCCATATCGACTATAATCGAAACAAAAATTAAAGATACAAGTAAACATTACTTACGGATGAAGAAAATGCTCAAAGAGCCAAGATCGTAGAATGGAAACAGCATTTTCGGGCAAACCTCTTTGCGGTCTCCAAGCATTTGAATGGTGATGTGCCATCTTACCCAAATGCTTAAGCTGCTCGTCATATTCCTTTTTCCCCAACAGCTTGTTTACGTGTTTGATTTGCAAACAAATCATGTCTCTTACAACACGAAACTTCTTTGATATTGTTTGTAACGCCATATGTGTGTACGGGTTTGCTGAGCCTAAACCCGCGGCTTGCTCAAACGATGAGATTATAGTCTGCATTTGGTCATGGTATTGCCTGTATCTTTGTTCAACCTGTGTACATCTCCCAAATCTGTTACCAATCTTTAAACGTTTACTTATCAACAAAATATACTTAACACTAGATCATATTTTTTCCCTTTCTCATGTAAAGGTTATTCTTTTAGTGAGCTACTAAATATTTTGTTTTTTTCTTTTTAGCCAAGAAAGTTCCGGACCTATTCCCATATGCTCGGGACCAACCTTTGATGCCTAAAAAAAATCCGAAACATGTTAAACACTGGCATTTTGTCAAGGTAAAAAATCCACAATGGCCAACATAAAAACAGCGTGATGGATACTGCACTTGAGTCCTAATCTCAACCTTAAATAAAAGTACTTTCTTAGCATTGCTCACATAGTTGATTTTATACACTTAAATTTCTTATATTGTTTTATGCCACACATATATCTATATAGGTAGTTACAAATGAATTACCTTTTCCACCATGGAGATGAGCTTTGCTCTCTTCATCTCCAACTCTTGGCGGTAAGCAGCCACGCCAGGCGTATGGCCGCCACCAACGATGTCCCCTTTTCCATAAATCGCAGACTCTTTACTCATTCTTGGTTCTTGTTTGGCGCCATGGCTACCGTTTCCTACATTGACAATCTCATTGAGCAATTCTTGAGCAGCTCTCAAGTAGATCGGAGTCAAACCCCTGAAGACTCCTTCGTATGAATACGTAGAGACAGAAGATATATGATCTTCTACTTCATCTCGAGGTCCATGTTGTTGAGACCCAAAGCACAAGTTGTAGAAGTGATGGTTATGAGCATTACTGGTTATTGTCGGCTCGGGGAATGGATTCAGATTCATCATAAAAATATCAGAAGAGGGTTCTCTCATATTAGATTCTCCATGAAAGAAAGAAGCCATATATTCTGAAAATAAGCCACAAAAAAGACATGGAATTCAAGAACAATCTCAAACTATATAATATAACTGATCTGACATTATCTCCTAGAGCATAGGAAAGAAAAGGTAAACAAAAGATCATGAAATTAAAGATATGTGGCACATCAAGAAAACTAACTAACCCTTTTTTTTTAATATAATAAGAAATGATGAGCAGCAAGTTATGGGTGTGAGTTTCTCATTGTCTTCTTAAACGTGTCGTTCTCTCTCTGCTTGCGATGATCATCTAATACTGTTCTCTGCTTCAATGATCTGTCTGTCAACTAGAAAGTCCAATAAGTCGCCTTTATAAATAAATATGTGATTGGACTTTTCAGAAATGAGAAATATATACTTTTCCCTCTTTCTTTTTTTTTTTTTTCTCATTGGACAACTAAACAGTGACACTCACGATTATTTGTCTTCCTTGTGATGATGTTTCGAAGTTCAAAGTTTCTATTACAAAAAATATTTTTATCTAGCTTACATAACATGATATATCCAAGGCATCTTAGGCATGAATCACACGATTCACAATCACACCCAAGAGTATGCAAAAATAACCATAGAATAATAGTTGCAATATATAGCTTAATCATAAAGATTTTTATATAACTATAAATATTTTTTTATTATATTTATAATACGTTGTATAAAGTGAAATCAATTTTTTAAAAGGTGAAAACTAATGACTTGTTTATGATCACAAATCCGGATAAATATTGAAAAGTGTAGCTAGTATATTTTGTTTAAGCTCGACAATATATAGATCTACCAAGACAATCTAAGTATAAGTGTAGCTACCATGCCTTTATATTTAGGATCATACTTGTACCATTTTCATTCGTTTTGCCATTTGTTTACTAAAAGTGAAATAAGATTATAATATATGATCGTTGACGAAATGAGAGTATTATAAATGGTATTATCTTATCATACGATGTACGCACGTTTAATACTTGGCAGCGCATGTATATGATCACCTACATGAATAGCTTATTAGGTCAACATTTATTACTAGTTAACTTATACTAGTATTATTGTTAATAAATCTACAACGAATCCATATGTATTGTGTATAATTGAATGTATGTAAAAACTAAAAAGACAATAGAAGTGGGTCAGTGGGTCAGCAGAACTATTGAGATAGTTGAAGAACGAGGAAACGTCTACTTCCACTCCACACATCAAAAGTCTACTTTTATTTTTGTATTTAAATAATAAATAACCATATTAGTTTGTGACAAGTCACTCTTTTCTTCTTTTCTACAACTAAGCAACTAACTGTATTGCAGTGAAAAACATATATAAGAAAGTAAAACTTTATCAGCCCGATCGAAATAAATAAAGTTTCTTTGCATGGCCCCTCCTTTTTGTTTCCAAAATTTCTTTCATTTACTTTTTTAGTTTATAAATAAAATATCAACATATCTATTAACAAAAAATTATGGGCTTAGTCGTAGATTCGTACAATTTCTCGAACCTGGGGATATTGTTATGTAATACACTATTGTATAAGTTAGGCACCCATCCATACTTAAACGACATATATATTCACCTTGTAACCAATGATATAAAATCCGGATCAATTTATTCCTATAGTACTCGACCTTAGCTTGTTTACTCTTTGATGAATACCTATTGGCGATAGAAAAATTTCCGTTGGTGTACCTTTTCTCATGTATTTTTCTTTGATGATACCAGTCATAGTACTTGCCTCAAAATGAATTCCAATGGTATTGCAATTTCACTACTCTCTTTGCAATAATCTGGATCTTAGATTTGGAACATGTAAATCTTTTGTTTACATGGGTTCTGCTTGTAGATCAGATGTGTTAATGTAAAAAGAATTCTTAAATTTGAATAATATGCATGGATTGGAACATCAAAGTAGGTATACGTACGTATATATAGTTATAGACGTTTTGGAAATTATTATAATAAATATCAAACAGGACTGATGAGCGCCTCAACATTCAACGTGAGAATTATTATATAGTTTGGTGGATTGAGAGACCCTATCGTGTCGGTCGGATCCAAGTTGCGCACATTCATCACCGTTCAATTTAGCTTTATTACAATAGTAGTCTTTTCTAGATTGATCAAGTACAATGCGTTATTGTTGCCAAAAGAGAGAATATAATGCGTTATTGCTATTTGCATGTACGGGTTTGTGTCAATTACAATTGTAAAGGTAAAAAAACAAACTAAAAAAAAAGAGACCAAAGCCGTACAACTTTGGAAAAAGAGTGTTGTGAGGAAAAAAATCTAAAAAAACTTCTAAAAAAAAAAAGAATAGAAACAAATTGAATATATGTATTTTTATTTAATAACTAAGAGGTAAAAAATGTCCATTATGCGGTTATGCCTCTCTTCTTCTAAAAATAGGCGGCTAAGAGCATCATTAGTGGAGTACCTCTCCCAAATTACTCTCAAATTAATTAATCATATAATTAATATTTATTTAAGTAAAGCAACCTCAAGAGTATTTTTGCAAAATCATTTCTTTGCTAGAGAATCCAAAGAAGATTGCTCAATCTTATTGGTGTCTATGTGACTGCAATATTATGTGTTTACAAAATTGTTGCTATGTGTTTACAAACACAATCTTGATGTCAACTTGAAAAATAATCCAAACAAGGTAACAAGTTACAATGTCATTTGAATCCAAAATAAAAAATACATCTAATTGTCTTACTGCTTAAAACCTGCAACTACAACTCTCATACTTAAAACCTGCAACTTCCACCCTTAAAACCTGCAACTACACAAACCTGCAACTCCCATAGTTAAAACCTGCAACTCCCACAGTTAAAACCTGCAACTACACTTAAAACCTGCAACTACAACTCCCATCGACTACTTCTTTGTGTGAGTGACTGTTTCAGGAGCATTTCCTGATCATAGTCATTAAGACAAACAAAATCGACTTAAACATTAACAAAAACTCAACAAAATCGACTTAAACATCAACAAAAACATAAACACGGTTCACCTAAACACATAGCCAAGCCTAAGAACAAAAACACAGTCTCATACGAAGAGCATACCTTTTCAACTACGAGAATCCACTCCCAATGTCAAGCTGATGAACATCCCTCTTCACCATTAAACCCCATTGTCCAGTTGATATAAACCTCGCACAAAACATGGCAAAAGAGTGAATGTTAATCACACTATAACATTAACAAAACATCAAGCAAAAACTCAACTGTACTCCTAACAACAACACACAGGTCACAATAAAAAAACATATAACATTCTCACAATCAAACAAGACAACAAACAATTAAACCCTATACTACTAAATATACATGAAAAGTTCATACCTTTTGATCATAGAACAACAGTCTGAACAACAATCAAACAAGACAACAAACGGTTAAACCCTATACAACAAAAGTTCCCTGTCTTGTAAAGCACCATAAATCGTAAAGTGTTATTGTTTGTTCTACTAGGAGAGTTTAATCATGATTACCTATACAATCTAAAACACAAAGACAGTTCATCCCTTAACAATCTAAAACACAAAGCTTCAACCTCACACAACACAAGGAAATATGTGGTAAATCAGACAAACAATCGATTTAAGCCCCAACCCGTAAACCCTCCATACAAATCACAAACCAATTAAACATCAAACAGTACCCACTCTCACAAGCAAATTGAATTTTACCTAAACCCTAATCAGTGGCGATTCGCCGTTTTGTTCTGATGAGAAGAGAGAGACATGAAAGAAGCAAAAATGAGGAGAAAAAAAATTGATTTTATATTTTTTGATCAACCATTCACAATGAGCCACGTCGCGGTTCTTAAGGGTTGCTCAAAGTGCTTCAGCAAGTTTCGATTCTCATGTAAATGGACTTTAAATGGATTGTTTATTCATGAATTGGGACCCAAACCCAAGAGAAATCAGGAGAGTACCCCTTAGTAAAGATGGTCTAAGATGCTAGGCGTGTAGACCGATGAGATTAGTATATTAAACCGGTAAAAAAAAATTAGAATGTGGTGTTCTTCTTTATATTGAAATCTTTGAACTCTTTAGCATACGGTTATATTCATTGTACAAAGATATTTTGACTGAATAAAATTTATTTTCATTAAAAAAATACTGAAAATTGAATATAGTATATAAAAATTTTAGTCCATTTGATAACTTAGTTTTTTATTTTTATTTATTTATTTATTCGATAACTTAGTTTTTTTGTTCATTCTTACTGATCTGAAAGTTTCGGATCTCTGACTTATGTGATGATATTTGTGGATGGTCCACAAAATTTAGCACCTAAACCTCAACTTTAGACACGATAACATTGAAAACATATCCTGTTGATTATATTGATGGGATATTAAGAGGGGATGACAAGGAGAGTCCACTACGGTATTGAAAAAGTTGGGTTAGCAAGTTAGCATGAATTAATCCAAAGCCATGTTGGAATAAGAGAACGACAAGTGTATTATTTACTTTGTCAAAACCATCATAACTGATCAACGACCATCATTAAAACGCTAAGAGTGAGTTATAAAGCTAATTAAAGCTTAGATTACTAGTAAAAGCCATTATAGAGCAACGTAAAATATAAACTGGAAAAGAAGTAGGTCTTGAAAAAAGTTCAATTTATTAAATGGATTGAACTTTGTATCACTACAGCCTCTTTCTCGGTTCAGGTCAATGGTGAGCTCTCAGGGTTATTTAAAAGTGCCAGAGGTTTGAGGCAAGGATGCTTTCTATCCCCATACTTGTTCGTAACTTGTATGCAAGTTCTTTCTGCACTGTTGGATAAGGCTGCTATAGACAAACAGATTGGTTATCAAACGAAATGTCACAACCTGCAACTCACTCATCTCTGCTTCGCTGACGATCTGTTAGTCTTTACTGACGGTACAAAGACTTCTATTGAAGGTATTCTAAATATATTTGACAAGTTTGCAGATTACTCTGGTCTAAAGATAAGTCTGGAAAAATCCACTTTGTATATGGCGGGTGTAAAAGAGGAGGACCAAGCAGACATTCTCAGCTCTTTTCCTTTTGCAAATGGATCGCTACCAGTACGTTATCTTGGCCTTCCCCTACTGACAAAGCGCATGACCACGCAAGATTATGCTCCTCTCATTGCTCGCATTAAAGACCGTATAAGTAGTTGGACGGCTCGTCACTTGTCTTTTGCAGGCCGTCTGCAGCTAATTGCTTCAGTACTCCACAACCTCATCAATTTCTGGATGTCTGCTTTCCGTCTTCCCAATGCCTGTATCAGTGAAATTGACAGCCTCTGCTCTGCTTTTCTTTGGTCAGGCCCGACCCTGAACACAAAGAAAGCAAAAGTGGCCTGGAAAGATGTGTGTATCCCTCGAGAGGAAGGGGGCTTGGATTAAGATCACTTAAGGAAGCAAATATGGTTAGCTGTTTGAAGCTCATATGGCGTTTACTATCCGCAAAATCACTCTGGTCACAGTGGTTGAGGATTTACTTGCTCAGAAAAGGCTCTCTTTGGTCAATAAAAGACAACACTGCATCCGGTTCTTGGATGTGGAGGAAACTACTGAAGTATAGGCATATCGCTTTAGACTTTATAAAGTACGAGGTCAGAAGTGGGAAAGGTGTCTCTTTCTGGCATGATAAGTGGTCGACTTTGGGTTGTTTACTGGATATAACAGGCGTTCGAGGTTGTATTGATATGGGAATCCCACTAGATGCAACTGTTGCAGAGGCTTTACTCCACAGAAAACGAAGACACCGTGTGGACTATCTCAACCAAATAGAGCTGGCTCTAGATGAGATACGTTCACTTGGGACAACTTCTGCAGCTGACATGGTCTTATGGAAAGGGAAAGGAGGTCGGTTCACAACTAAATTCACAACAAGGGAGACATGGCTGCAGCTACGGGAATGTCATGATAAAAAAGACTGGGTGACAGGGATTTGGTTCTCGCAAGCGACACCAAAATACTCTTTCATTGCTTGGTTAGCCACATTGAATAGGCTCTCCACAAGTGACCGTATGCAATCCTGGGGAGGAAATTTCACCACATCATGTGTTCTCTGCTCGTGCTCTCTTGAAACAAGGAACCATCTGTTTTTCTCCTGTCCCTTCTCAACAAAAATTTGGACAGGCCTAACATCAAATCTTCTACTCAACAGATTTTCAACATCATGGGACCACATCCTCTCTTTACTCACGGACGCCACGCAAACCCCTGTCACTTTATACCTCTTGCGCTACACTTTTCAGGCCATAGTCCACACTATCTGGAAGGAAAGAAATGGCAGAAGACAAGGAGAAGGCCAAACCCCTGCTCCCCTTTTTATCAAACTCCTGGACCGGCATGTCAGAGACAGACTGCTCTCCATCTACACTCAAGGAAATGGCAAATACACGACTGCAATGGAACAATGGCTCGCTTCAAGATAATTTTTTCTTTTCTCATTGTCTTTAGTCTCAGATAGATAAAATCTCAAACAATTTCAAACACTCAACACAAAGCAGATGTAAAAAGTTTTTTTCGAATAAATTTTACATTTTATTAAAAAAAAAAAAAAAAAAAAAAAAAAAAAAAAAAAAAAAAAAGTAGTCATCTCGTGTGCCTGCATTATCATGCAACTTCTAATCTTAGATAGCCATTATGGAAACAACTCATTACTTTGTCATTTTACAAGGAACTTTTGTTTTTTTGACTTATGGTTACTTAATGATGTTTAGGAGATTGATTTTTTTTTTTTTTTTTTTTTTTTTTTTTTTTTATATATATATATAATCGGCTGTCTTTAATTTGCAAAACTTGAATATGCGCAATCGTGGAATAATACTTTAATTAATGTATATAAAGAGAAAAATTATATGAAAATAAAAAGTTCTTGGTAGTCTAACCAAAATGACAAAAATCTACAATTTCAAAACAAAGAGGTTTTAGTCTTACTAAACGGGATATGAAATCTCCCGTTTAGAAATATACATAGTGAAATTGATCATCGAAACCTAAATTAAACAGTCATCGAAACAAAGATTAATATTCCACGAAACTGGAGAAGGTGAACAACCCAGTAGAGAGATGCGTATTCCTAATTAGTTCCAAAATTTGAAGTTGAGAATCTTGATGCTATCGAGGGAGATATAGTTGGCATAGAGCAAAATAATGTTTTCAATTTTAAGTGAACAGGTGATATATAGACTCTCTTTATCATTTTGCCTCTACTAATATTTTACTGTCGTTTGACTAATTTAATATAGTCAATTTCATACTTATGGTTAGCTCTTTAGTTATTTACAGAATCATCCACTTGACAAAATTCTTGAGAGGCTCTTTGCTTCTATGAATGACAAACTTAAAATAATAGAAACCTCTGACTACTTTAAGGATCATTGTCTTGCTAGCGTTGTTAGAGTCGACTTGAGGGTCCAAAACAGTATGGCATTGTGCTACCCCTGTCAAATGTCAGGGATTCAAAGTCGGAGTTGAAACATACGAAGCTCATAAACTGATTCCCTTATAAATTTGTCACAGCATGACATTTTCTGATTTCTTGTTAACTGTAAAACAAAAGCTATGTTGGTGCGCTTCATATAATTCAGTATGCAAAAGTATGCCATGAAACCTCCGTAATACATTCACGGGCCTTGCCCAATAAACATTAATTCAAAATAGCAGCCCACAACTCTACAATATACTCCACGTTAGCATAAATAGACAATGAGGTACACATTTGGTGATAGTGTATTGTGTATGACAGCATCTTGTCCATTCGTTACATACAATGGTCATAAATTAAGCGACTTTACATAAGACGTCTAATTTAGTCAGAATCATCATTCGCCTATTAACTTTTGCATAGAGTCAATATTGTCAAGCGTTTGGTATTATTAACTCTTTGGTGGATATATGGGTCTGAGGACTGAGGGTCTCCTTAGCATTTTTTTTCTGCGCATTGTACATATGAAAACAATAATAGAAAACTTCGTATTTCATTCACTTTTATGGACGAATCATTTGACATGACAAAATATTCTAGAAAAGTTTGAACTAGTTGATGAGTATGGGTTCTATTTGGGTTCATTTCACTAGATGGTGATTACCCTATGTATGTGATACAATAAAGCGATATTAGATGACTTGTTATATTTCAGTTCCAAATTTCGATGAACAAAAAAAAATTTATAATATTAAATTTAATATAGTATTTGAATCTTCATACAATTAGTTTAGTTCAAATTTCGATTTTAGTCATATAATTTTATTTTCAGAAAGTTAATATTTACATCATTTTTTCGGTTTGAATCCAAAATTGGTTTTTGGTATATATAAAAAAGGGAATCACTAAAATCATATTTTAAAAAACCGGTTCAATTGTTATTTTTTCGTATAATTTGAATTTTGTCTGATTTGGTATCCGGATCAAACACTCTAGTTAACATATAACCAAAAAAAGCGCACAGGCAATAAGCTTCCATGGGGGAATCTTGATATGCTGACTCCTCAATCCTCACTAGTCACTCCTGTAAGAAAGTGTGACAATATTACTGACATGTATGGCAGCAAACAGAAGAAAACAAAGTAGAATTAATATACTAGCTACCGACTGACTGCTTTAATAGTTCATTACTAGGTAGCAGAGAATTGAGAAACACAAAACGTTAACAGTTCATTAACCAAAATATATATACATTATCGTCAAAAAAAAAAATTTCTATATTTTGACAAAATATATATATATATATATATATATATATATATATATCAAAATAACGTGAATAGAGCAATTTTGAAATAAGGGTTGTTTTCATAAGTCTTTAAGTGTAAAATTAACATATTATAATAAGTCCCTTGGTTCATATCAGTGTCGTTTTTACAACATATACCGGATACCATAGACATCTAATTCAAAAATAAATATATAATTCAAAAAAAAAAAAAAACATAGTTTGGAGGAAAATGATAATGAATGGACACAACGAGCATATATACTAGTTCTTTACAAGTTTTGTGGTTAATATGACATTTTCAAGTACAGGAAAACTATTGGAAACTGCAGGCTTATTATATAGGTTCTATCATATCTGAGAGAGTCGATTTACATGCAAATATCTTTGAAATTACAAGTTATATATATAGCACCGAATGGCTTGTAATCTCTCACTGACTTTGCATCCTCATGCCTGGATAGGAAAAGATAGTTGATAATCTTCTGAGGCATGGACCGTGTAAGAAAAAGGATTGTAACGCAATAGTGAGGTAGCCAATCATTGTCCAAACTTATTGATATGACTTGGTGGGTGGTGCAGACATTTTTTCTAGGAGATTTATTGGATGCCATTAAGAATATTGTCGATTTGATACTTCTATATATATATAAAAGATTTGTATCCTGTTCTTTTGAAAATCGTTACAACAAGTAGTAGCGACATAAATAGAAAGGAAAAGAATGAGAGATAAAAGAGAGATGAGTGAGGGAGTTGTTGCTAGATCCAGCGAGAAACAAAGCCATTGATGTTCCGGCTAGACTTCTGGTGACGAAGACTGGACCACAGTTATTGTGTCAGTAAAACGATAAACAATTTCACCTGCTCTTCTGCAGGATATTACATGATCATTTACTTAATTCTATTTTGTTTTAAAGTTATTTTGTGCATATTTTCTATATTTAATCAGATTTATACATGAAAAAATAGAATTGATATTTCGAGTCGAAGATGAGTCTAATCATACAAGTTGTAACAATATAAATGGATCTAATTCATTAACTACATAATAACACACACAAAAATGAACACAAATTAACAGCAAAAATCAGTCAATTATTTTTTTTGAACATCCAAAAATCAAGAAAAAGTTGTTTTAGAGTATTTAGCATTGTCTCTAATCTTGTTTTGGATAATGTATTTTTGATACCAAGATGCATGAACATCTATGAAACGTTTTTCCGTTGTGATGTCTAAACCAGACGTCTCTATTTTTGTTGTTTGCATGAACACTTCGACGGTATTAACTTTTTTAATTGCTTTTCGATCATATTTTTATCCATTCTTTTTACCATAATTTGGTGATAAACTTGACGTAAACTTTTTTATATGTTAGTAACTCCAACATAAAAGTATGAATGAGTTGTTAAATGCTCCATGAATTTTTTAAAATACTACAAAAAGAAATACAGACGTCAAACTATAGCACCAAAGTGATTGTGTTTTATTTCTATTTACGATTTAACATTATAAATATTTTGAAACTTTTTAAGTTTTAATTCACCTTTTCAAAGTGTATGTTCAGGTTTAAATGACACCTCAAATGTATTTAGATATTTTAGGTGGTATTTATATAGACTAACTTTAATATATAGAACGTGCATGTTTCATAAACTCGATAATACAGTTTTTCTTTTATGCGACTTAAATTACAACTTCTCATTAAATAATTAACACAATTATCCAATATATACATATAAGTAAAATAAGAGGACGATGTTGTTTTTTTTTTTTTTTAATTAAAGGCAAATACAAATAAGATGGAAGATGTAGATTGAATTTTGAAATGAAACAAAGGCAAAGCCAAAGGCTCTCAACATTCTTCATTATTCGCACTCTATTACACCACTCTACCCTACCCACTCTACCCACGTGGCATTCTTCCTCTCTCCAACCCTCCAACATCGATCATTATATCATTCCTATGCATGTCGGTATATTTTATCATTTCTCTACATTCTATTGTTTTCACAAATTATTACACCTCTCTATCGAATGTTATAGCTAGTATATCTCATACCTTTTTTCTTCCTTTGAATGTCCACCTAGTATAAAACTGAAGATAGAACCAATATGGTCCACATTTTATGCTAAAATAACCGAACAAACTGTTTGAACATACGATTATCAACCAACATGGTCTCATTTTAGGTTTCTTTTAAGTTTCCAAAATATTTAATATACAGCAACTAGACATCATCTAATATATAACTCACCGAACACTTTATGTAACGTATATTATAAATACATGATCTAAGAATGAACATGTAAACATTTCCGTAAATCCACATCAGATAAATATTTCAGACGTAAATTTCTAAAAATACTCTTTTCAAAATTGAATTGAATCTGGTATTTTGGGGAGTTTACGTTTCACTTGGATCCTCAAACACCTAAATTAACAACCACATGGAATTTATTTTTTATATATTTTATTTGTTAAAATATATTATTTATAATAATATTTACAACTATGTTATATAAAATTTTTCTTTAAAAACGTAACATCACCTTTCATTTATGATAAGTTAAATGAAGATAATTTCTAAAAACAGTATAACATTAATCTTAATTTTGCTCTATATATATTCTTTGTTATAAACTATTATTGTTCAGTGGATGTAATTGAGAAGAGAATATAGTTTGGACCTCTATTGTCATAGGGGTCTCTCTGTGAAAATTAAAAAAAGGCACTGCCACTTCTGTGAAAATTTCAGAGAGTGAATGGCAAAACTTGTCACTGGTGACGTCATCAAGACAGCAACAACCACTAATTCAATCTTGATGGTTTACGAGACTACACCTAAGCATTATAAACATCTTTTATCTTATTTTATTTTTGTTGTGATTTCTCTCAATTTCTTCTCTGCCTCTTCTTGTTAATATCAAATGAAATTCTTTTTTTCATTTGTTTTTTATTTTTTGTTAAAGGATATATCTTTTTTTTTATTTTTCACTCGAAAAGTTGCAACCTACCACGCAAATGTTTACTTTTGTTACCACCTATAGTTTATGTACCATCTAAGTAACTAGGGATATGTCTATATTCATTTGGTATATAGCAAATGTTTTTTTCCCACAAGAAACATGGACGGCGCAAATTTACAATAAGTGTTATGCGTGTTTTTACACAATAAGAGAGTTTGACAAAAAAAAAAAAAAAAAAAAAAAAAAAACACAATAAGAGAAAAGAAAATACTCAACGTTACAAAAGCTTAGAGGTGGAGGTTTTGTTCGTTTGCCTCTTCATCTGAACATGGACGAGAACAGTAACCACATGAAATGTTGCGACCGATGATTCTGTGATATATATATACATACACCATTCAGAAATGCAGAAAAATTTGTATTACTAAGATTTATTTATTTCTGATGACTAAACGAACAAAAAAAAACAGTGGTTTTTTAGGATTGGTCTATTAATCAAATACGATAAATTTGATCTGATTGATGACATGTGAACTATTTCTTCTTTTTGTTGCTTTCCAAGATCATGAACACTACAAAATTGATATGGTTATCCATTACGAAACTGCATTCATTTGAAAAAAAATTAAAACTAAAATACTGTGTAATTAAACAATAAGAAGCTGTGTAATATTATGGTGGTCAAAAGATTATGATTTTCTTTTAGTGATTTAGTGTAATATTCATGATAGTTATCTCTATCGAAAATTTGAGTCGGATCACTAAATGTATATATAGATTTAAAGCTCTCGAGTTTATATTAAGTTATTGGGTTCTGATCTTGATGGATTCGCAATTTGGCAACTGTTAAGCAAGATAATAGACCAAGCACATAAGAATCCTAGAACACGGTATGCGTGAAGGTGCACCTCTTGGATATAGTCAGTATAATGGTTTAGAAGCCAAGCATACTTAAAGAAGAAGACTATATATATATATACGTGAAGGTGCACTTAACATGTTTTGCTTAGTCAACACAATGATTTTATTAGTTTTTACAATCTTGAGACTTGAGAGGCTTGTGGTGGGTTTTGTCTTACCATGCTTATGAACTATGATGTGTATTTCTGGAACGTTAAGCATTTAATTTGGTTCTTGTACAGTTAGGGGAAAGCAATTTGTGAGAGATGTTTATTGGCAAGATTCATTTGAGTATGTACCTCATTTAATTGTTTGTCCACCATGTAATATGAGAATGAACTAGTTACTAGTTGATCGAGGTTGAACCAAAGAGTGTTTTAGTGATTTTCTTAGAAAATACTATATAAAATGATAGTAACATATATTAAAATAATCCGTAAATAAAACACCTTGAACTTATGAGAGAATTTAGTTCTTTGTGTTTGTGTGTGTGTACGGGAAGCAATAACAGAAAAAAAAAAAAAAAAAATCCACTTTAATTATTGGCAACAACAACAACTACAAAGTACATAAATCCTCTAAATTCTAGTGTTTTAATAAATAATATTTGGGAACGTCTTTTAATTTTTTTCTTCCTTAATCTCTTTTGTTTTTATCTAAAAACAAAACTTTTAGGATATTACCTCAAAAAAAAAAAAAAAATAATAATAATTCGTCTACCACCATCGGAAAAAGACAAAAGACTTCGACTACCCCACTCAGTGGCACAATCCTGTAATTTCTACTAAACATCAATACCCTTTCTCGAATTCATCGTCTTCTTTGTTTTTTTTTTTTATTAAGAAGAAGACAGTACCTTTTCCTCCATTTTCATTACCTTTTTTTTATTTTTCACCAAGAAGCACACACAAAAGGGAGAAATAAGCTTCATTTTGATTTCTCTTCTTGTTAAAGTTCTTTGAAGAAGCTAATTTCAAATGGCTGGTATTACTGGAATCTTAAAGCTTGAAGCTTGGAGTATCTTGTGAAGAAGCAGAGCCAAAAAAAAAAAACCAAACTTTTTTTTTATTTTTCTGGGCTTTTGAGTTTTTCTTTTTTCTTTTCCTACTTTTTTTTTTTTTTTTTTTTTTTTAATTTTATCACCGGAAGTAATGGCATGTCGGAGTATGATCGCTTTTAGTTTAGATCCTGAGAGGAAACAAAGTGGAGGACTTAGAACAAAACAAGCTGGAAGAGGATCTTGCCGTGGAAGTTAGTCTTTGTTCCTCAATCTCCTTAAAAGAATGTAAATAATGTGTTTTTCATTTTCTCTCTCTATAGTTTTATTAGAGATTTGTTCGAAATTTAGTTTTCTTTTTTGAAGTTAAGAAAGTTTTGATTTTGATTTTGATTTTTTTTTTTTTTTTTCTGAGCAGTTTGAAATTGCACTGTTGTAAGTGAAAAGATCGTTCTTGTTGGAGCTAAAGAGAGAAAAGCTATGGGAGTTTTACTACAAGAAGCTTTGAGGTCTATGTGTGTTAATAATCAATGGTGTTATGCTGTTTTCTGGAAGATTGGTTGTCAAAATTCTAGGTATACCATTTTTTCATTTCTCTTACTTTATTATTGTTGAAATTGGACTCTCTTTTTTTTTTTGGGAGTATTTTAGCTAAATGTTTTTGTTTATGTCTCTTAGATGTGCCAAAAGTTTTGAATATTCAGTCAAACATATTCAGTTTTTATTTTGGAAGACTTGTTTTGATAGTTTAAAGTTTGGGAATTTGAGTGGGTATAAAACTCAGATCTCGAGGATGACCTAGAATTATTTATCTCTGTTTTCCTGATTTCTTGGAGTTTTGTGTTTGGTTTGATCTTGTTTGTCTCAAAGAATCTTTCGATTTGTTGTTTGTTTTGTCGACCAAAAACCATATCCTTTTCCTTTGGTTATGTGTTTTATGAATTGTCTCAAGTTCTTAACTCTCTTGTCATTTCATTTTTATTTTTTTGTCTTTGTTTATAGCTCAAAATCTTTTTCTTGTATTCTAACTTAACCATTGTTACATCTTTTTTTTGTCGTGTGTGTATTCTTTATATTCCATTTAATCATATACTTTTTGGATGTGTTTCTCTTTGTGCAGCTTGTTGATTTGGGAGGAATGCTATAATGATACCGCATCAAGCTCACATCCGCGAAGAGTGTCTGGACTTGGTATTGATGCACAAGGGAATGATAAAGTTCAATTGCTTACTAACAGAATGATGTTGAACAATCGAATCATTTTGGTCGGCGAAGGGTATGTATTCTTGTACTGCCCTTCTATTATGTTTATGAAGTTTTTATGAATTTGATTATCTGAGTAGCTCACACACACGAACTGCATTTTCAGGTTAGTTGGCCGAGCTGCATTTACTGGACATCATCAATGGATTCTAGCAAACAGTTTCAACCGCGATGTCCATCCACCTGAGGTTATTAATGAGATGCTTCTCCAATTCTCTGCTGGTATTCAGGTGTGACAATTTCTTAATTTGTATACTTGAGAGTATATTACATTTTCAAGCTAATCAGAAGTTTGACTCGTTCGATCTTCAGACTGTTGCAGTTTTTCCAGTTGTTCCTCACGGTGTTGTTCAACTCGGTTCCTCTCTACCTGTAAGTTTTGGCTATTTTAGTTAGTTACAAGTTATATTGTTATGTAAAAGGGAGATTCTTGTTCTTAACTAAACTGTTTTGTGTTCAGATTATGGAGAACTTGGGGTTTGTGAATGATGTGAAGGGTCTTATCTTGCGACTAGGATGTGTTCCCGGAGCTCTCTTATCTGAAGACTACAGAACTTATGAACCTGCTGCTGATTTTATTGGAGTGCCAGTGTCCCGGATAATACCTTCTCAAGGACACAAGATCCTCCAGTCTTCAGCTTTCGTAGCTGAAACTAGCAAGCCACACTTCAACTCCACTGGATCATCAGATCAAATGGTTGAAGAAGCTCCCTCTACTCTCGTGGATGAACAGATCAAGCAAGCAAATCTGAGAGACAGAAATGAAGGAGGATGGCAAAACACAATGGGTTTTTTATCAGCTGCAGAAGTTGCAGTACCTTCAACAAATCCAGATGCATGGCTGAATCAAAACTTCTCCTGTATGTCTAATGTGGATGCAGCAGGGCAACAACTCCAATGTGACGACATCAGTTCCAAACGCTCGCTTGGAAGTGATGACTTGTTCGATATGTTGGGTTTTGATGATAAGAACAAAGGTTGTGACAACAGTCGGGGAGTTTCACAGATGAGAACTGAAGTACTCACTAGGGAGTTATCTGACTTTAGGATCATTCAAGAAATGGATCCTGAGTTTGGCTCTTCGGGTTATGAACTTTCAGGAACAGATCATCTGTTAGATGCTGTGGTCTCGGGTGCATGCTCCTCAACAAAGCAGATCTCGGATGAATCATCTGAGTCCTGCAAAACCACTTTGACTAAAGTTAGTAACTCTTCGGTTACCACGCCATCTCACAGTAGCCCTCAAGGTAGCCAGTTATTTGAAAAGAAACACGTGCAACCACCGGGGCCATCATCAGTGTACGGGTCTCAGATCAGTTCTTGGGTTGAACAAGCACACAGCTTGAAGCGTGAGGATAGTCCAAGGATGATGAATAAGAATGAAACTGCAAAACCAACTAATAACCGTAAAAGGCTTAAACCAGGAGAGAATCCAAGACCAAGGCCTAAAGATCGCCAAATGATTCAAGATCGTGTCAAGGAGTTGCGTGAAATCATACCAAATGGTGCAAAGGTAAGTGAAAAGATGATCTGTATTCTCGGCAAATTAACCAATCACTTATATAAAGATTATTACTAACAAAGAGTAAATGTGGTTCTTGATTAACAGTGTAGCATTGATGCACTCCTCGAACGTACAATAAAGCACATGCTCTTCTTGCAAAACGTCTCCAAGCATGCTGATAAGCTGAAACATACCGGGGAATCCAAGGTAAAACGAATAGTCAGAATTTTTTGGTTTCTCTATTATAAGTCTTTTGTATGTTCTGACATTTTCTTGTGCTGTTATAAGATTATGAAAGAGGAAGGTGGAGGAGCAACATGGGCTTTTGAAGTCGGGTCAAAGTCTATGGTGTGTCCAATCGTCGTAGAGGATATAAACCCACCTCGCATTTTCCAAGTTGAGGTAACATTACTGCCTAAATGTTTTAAAAGAAACCATTCATGGTCTTGGCTTTGTTTTCATCAAGTCTTTTTGTTCGTGACAGATGTTATGCGAACAGCGAGGATTCTTTCTAGAAATAGCTGATTGGATCAGAAGCTTAGGGTTGACGATCTTGAAGGGTGTCATCGAAACTCGAATAGACAAGATTTGGGCTCGCTTCACCGTTGAGGTATAGTATATATAAGTTAAAAGTTTGTTTAACTTGGAATCATGAGATATTGTGCTAGTATGTGTCTTATCTAAACTGTAACCGGGTTGATATTGTATCGTAGGCAACTCGAGACGTGACGAGGATGGAGATATTCATGCAGCTAGTGAATATCTTGGAGCAGACAATGAAATGTGGAGGCAACTCTAAAACTATTTTGGATGGTATCAAAGCTACAATGCCCCTACCGGTTACTGGTGGCTGTTCTATGTAATGACCGTACCGGTTTGGTTAAAGCTTTTGATTTATATAGAGGTTACGAGCGGACCGCTCTCAAGGACTTAGGCTCGCTATGACTAACTTAAAAAAGTCAGTCTGAAACAGAGATGTATGATTTTTAAGTGTTTTCTTTTCTTAATAACTTTTTGTTTGTACATTTTTTTTTGCGATTTTTGGGAATTATCATTTGTGTGGAATTTTCACTTTTTAATTTATGTTTTGGACTTGTAATTTTTTTTAGTTAAATTTATATCTCGACCAGTAAGAGTTCAAAAGATTCACGGATTTCAAAACCGGTTAAAGAACCGGTCCATCAACAGCTTTAACAGTACACAACAAAGCTACACATGTTACAAGTAACTTTATGTTACTTTGATTAGTAACTCTATGTATATAATTAGCTTATTATTATTAAAAACAAAGAACAAGAAGCTCTTCTTTCAATAAAATCCACTCTTCTTTATTAAGAAATGTGAGGCCTATAAGAAAAAGCTAACAATGGTTAGTTATAAAATATAATACTTTAGTTAACAGCCTTATAATGTGCTGTCATGTGACTTCAAAACTACACTAAATATGATCTCTAATGGATGTCTTAATCCATTCCTAAGTTTCACATTGTTTTGCATACTGATTAGTGGATCCAAACTAGTCTTGAGACTCTTGACCTCAAGATACAAATTTAAAACTGTGTTTTTGTTTGTTGTCTCAATATGCTTTATTTACCCTTTTGAGGTACCTAAACTTTGCTGCAAAAGGTGCATGAACATCTTTGTGTCTTGTTTTAGCCTTCTCTCCACTCTACAGATTATGATGGGATAATCGACAGCACATTATGATTCACAAAAATTCACATTATGATAAGTTTTTTTTTTTCTTTTCTTTTTCCTTGGGCCCTTCAATTTTCTTCCTCACTTTTAAAATATGCTTCCAATAATACTTTATCAAACAGTCTACTAGAGATAATTCCCCACTAGGCTACAGATGTATATTCTCTTTATATCTTTATATATACAATATGCACCTTTTTCAGTTGTAGAAATTAACCGCAAGTTGTATTATTATTTTTAATTTTTATATAGGTGAACTGAATAAATAGATACGAATATTAAATTCTAAAGGGATGTAGCAAGATTTGTCTTGTTTGAAAATTAGTATATGAAAATTTATATATAATAATAGGGAAATTAGTATATGAAATTTTATTTTATTTTATATTAAAAATAAAAAGGGCATTTTTTTTTTCTTCATTTGCGTAGGGCATTTAAATACCGCCGGCCGGCCCTGAAAGAATCGAATGTTTTTAAACATTGCCCAATGATGGATATCTTGGCATAATGTTTCAACAGAAGCATCAAATGTCGTTGATGATGTTGATGAGAACTGAGAAGTTTACGACCTATACCACATGCACAAAAAAACTACATCAAGTTAGGATTTTATATTTTTATTAATTCTGTAATGGATAATAATATACAACAAACCAAATCCTCACCTAAGCTTCAAAACTCGATACAATTAAAAAAGCGGAATATCTTATCTCTATCTAGTATATTATACCGTGGGAACCTCTGATCCATATATGCCACTTCTCTAGTCACTCAAGTATGACCCCCCGTTAACAGTATACTGTTGATGTTAGTACATACATAAATTTTAAGTCAACTATAACATATGTATATCTTTTAAAATATAAATGGATTAAGGTCTTTTAATGATACCAAACTTTTCTTACTCCAGTGAAAATTTATCTTTTTATCTTTTTTTTTCCTTATGGCAAATCGCTTGTAGAGTAAAGCAAAAGCAACGAAAGTACTATTTGCTTAAATATTTACATTATGTTGTGGCAGTAAAGCAATTATTCTACCCCATTTATCATTATAGAGAATTCTATTATAGCAAACAGTTAATGTATATCTTCTACATGTTGTTAGAGCATTTACACTAGAGAAATTTTTCAACGTTACTCAAAAAATAATAATAATAATATTTTAATATTTAACCAAGGAGAAGTGGACAAGTGTAGAAATTTTCAGAGTAGCGATTCTAGCCCAAGCACTTAAAGCATCAGTTCTCTCTATTTCTCTCTTTTTCTGTATTATTTTATTAATTTTTAATAAAAAAAAATTGGGGAAGTAACGCCCCGTGGAGATGACCTTAAAAACTAACGGCTGCTAAGAGTGATGACGCAGCTCGGAGGTTACAAGATGAAATCCAATCCATCTTTAGAACTTTGCTATAGAACTTCACCATTGGAGATACATTTTATTTATCTTAAAAAATTTCTTAACTTAAGAATTTGTACTTTTTATAACTAAAATAATGTTAAAAAACTTGATAAAAAAACTTACTGTTGGAGATGGTTTAATGGATGGATGTTAGGAATACTTTCTTGCAAAATATAAATGCTCACGGATATATCTTGGATACACCTTATTTTCTACACACACAAAAAAAAGTTTATTGTTTGTAGACTACATAAGTCACGCTTAGGTTGAAACAAGCTTCACGACAATGGATCTTAGATTTTACGTATGGTGTGTGACAAAAAAAGAAAAAAAAGAAAGGATTTTACGTATGGTTTCACGTAGTCCTTGGTTGATACTACCTTGTTTGTTAAATAGAAATAATTCATGCATCTTTCTTGCTTTACTGATGAGATAGTTATTACTAGAATTAATTATATTGCTTTAAAATCTCTTATGTTTGGTTTGTGCAGTGAGTTCAAACATCAAGGATCTATGTCCCTTAGGCTTTTTTTTTTCTTGGACTGTAAGTGACAAGTTCTTTCAAGGACATATCTTTCTTTTGAGGAAGTAGACACTGAATTTATCTTGTAAGCAATTTTGTTCTCGTATATACATGCAATTCTTAGGCTAATTAAGTCAGTTTTTTTTTTTCCACGATCATATATAGTGATGTTCATTTTCTGTATGCACACTGACTTCCGAAACATCACAAAGCTTATTCATGTACGTACGTAGTGTATATCGTACATCACTACTTGTCTACTTTTACCTTTTGGTATACTCTCTTACTTAGCTCCTTGTTCATCGAGATTTTCTTCTTGTGATCTTTTGAGTTTGTTATTTATTTAGTCATTAATGTGATGTAACTTTTTTACTCAAGAGAAAAATATAAAGAATGAAATGAAGAATTAAAGTGTCTGATTTGAGGCTGAAACGAATCTAGACATCGACTTAATTATGAAAGAGGAAGAAAAAATGATATTGGAGTTTGATTCCTTTTTTTTTTTTTTTTTTTTGGACAAATGGAGTTTGATTCCTTGTTACAACTTACAACATAGATAGTGAGTGCGGTGACTCAGCGCTTGCATTTTCCATGTCATCCGATCCTACTGCGCCACTTGTTATAAATTGAAGTACGAAACCATCAAAATCATGAAACCAAGCTAGAGTCAATGACATTTAGCTGTTAGTGAATTATTTATTTTGCATTTAAAATATTCTTAATTTGTTATATAGGTTAAAATCTGCTAATCTTCGGTATCGCATGCAAAAACTAGATAAATTCAGTCTAAAGATGTTTTGACAAGAATTAGGAAAATTATGAAACCAAAGTGGTTTAATAGGAAATAGCTGTAGGTAGGAAATTCACGATATAAGGGCATGCGCTACTTAGTTCTTATAGGACAACTTGAGGTTCTGTTTCCCATTATCACATACCAAATCGATTTGATAAGAAGTTGGGTAAGTATAGTTTTGGAATGCGGCAAACAGACAACTCATCTACTTTAGCACATGTCGTAATCCAAATAGAGATGTGATCTATTATTAGTGGCCGTTTAAAATTTTAGTGGTCATTCGTAGAATGAGCTCTTATATTTGTATAGCATGCATATAATTTGATAGAAATAGAGTTTATGTGGCTTCTTTCACTAAGTTATATAGTCTACAATTAAAAAAAATTAAAGGATCATAATATTGATGAGTTAATTCTAAAAACTAAATAATTTGACGAGTTGAAAAGAGTACAATCACCTTTTTCCTCATTTGGGTATAGAGTACAGGAGTGGAGGCTACAAGTTGAGCTAGCCCAGTGATGCAAGAACTTACCACGGTCCATCCCTGATTTGTACAACACCTCTCTCTATATGTTAGAAATACAAGGACAATGTTCTCACGAACTGATATATTTATGTGCTTGGAGAGTTTTCTTTCTTTTTATTAAAATATGTATTATATATCGCAACGGAGAACTATTTAAAGCTATAAATACAGTACGATACAAATCAATGTACTGAGAGTCATCAACAGCTTCTTGTACATTTAATTATAAGCTGATCATATATGACATGTGTTGATATTGAGATTTCATAAAGAAGTGTCACACATCTGTCAAAAAGTTGAAGTATAGTAGTATAGAAGGGTTTAGAAGATCATGTAATTAATATGAAGATATTGTAATATTTGTTATACAACATGATCTTCTAGATCCTTCTATATATAGTATGTATGTCACCAATTAATGACTTAAACTCAGCACATTTGTAACGCTGAGATTCGAAAACATTAATATACACTAAGGTATAGTAATTCTAACATGGGAGTCGTTTGATTAATTTGTTTTTCTATATGATGCAAGAGTTAAAATAGAGGAGAGGGAGATATATAAAAAAAATAAAAACAAAACAAGAAAACTAGCTTGTGAAAAAAAGAAGAAGCTTGTGGTAAAGCCCAAGAACGAAGAATCACCCTCAACCATAGAAAGTTGCCAAATTTGCGAGAACAAAATATTTGCAGTATACCTGTATCAGTTATGCATCATGTGTGCATGTGGATCAGTTACCTGATCGTAAATTGATTGTTTCAGGGAATATCATAAAAAAAATATCATACAAAATATCACAAAATATTACGAGCTTTTCTAGACTTTTAGCAAATGTTTTTCCAGATTACTAGTGAGAAAGTCTTTCAAAAGTATTTAATTTTTGTTAATAAAAAGTTTGGGGCATTGCTTTCTATAAAGAAAATGATATATGGGGAACTCAAGAAAATAACACTGATATATTTTTTTGCATAAATGTTTTATTTTTGTACATAAAAAACAAATTTAATAATTTATGTACAAAATAATTCATATAAAATCCAATGACAGTAACATCGGAAATTACCGAAAAAATTATACTACTGTATCTTTAGAAATAACGAGCATTATTTTGATTTACTTAATTTTTAAGTTGTGTTTTACAAATTTTTATTTTTCTTATAACATTTTTGCAAGTATAGTAAAGTATGAATATTGAACCCTATTTTAATTCTATTTAAGTTTATACATAGGAATATGAGAAATTTATTTTTATGAGTGAATTAATATAAAACTGAAAATGTTTTCTAATTAAAACTATTTGTGCTAGTTTTAGGTTATTTATTAAAATTTAAATTAGTATGCATTTATTTTAGTAGAATTTATATCATGAAATTTATTTTTGTTTTAACTAGGGAGATGGAAATGAAATGAGATGATATTAGATAAAGAGAGGCAATATTTATTCATTTACAAAACTCATTTAGTAAAATATAATATTGAAAGGCAAGTTCTGAAATATTAATACCTAAAGTATGTAAAGAAAACAAATGATATGTTCTTTTGATAAGTGGTATACAAAAGCCAAGATATAATTTAATATCATTTTATAAGGTGTCCATCAGATTCTCTCTTACAGTCTCCCTTATAAATAATAGCTTGATCATGATAACATGTGATAAAACTCACACTCACAAATATCTCTCCTAATATACTCTCTTTCTCTCTCTCCCTGGTAACTGATAACAAAAAGGTTTGTTGAGACAAATCTACAGATATGGAAAAAGTGAGAGAGATTGTGAGAGAAGGGAGAAGAGTGGCAAAAGAAGACCCGAGGAGAGTTGTTCACTCGTTTAAAGTGGGTCTGGTTCTTGCCTTGGTCTCTTCTTTCTATTATTACCAACCTCTCTACGACAGCTTCGGTGTTAATGCAATGTGGGCTGTTATGACGGTTGTTGTCGTCTTCGAGTTCTCTGTTGGTCCGTCTTCGTATTCTTTATTTTTAGCTTTTTATTATTACTCTCCTTCATGATCTTTGCATGCAGCATGCATGCCATGCATTACGTAAATATTACAAGAACCAAAGTTTGGATAACAACATGATCACGTGTTATAGTTAAAGATCTCACTTTAATTGTCGTTTGTTATAATATACTTAGATGGTGTGTATATATATAATATATTAGGGGCCACGCTCGGTAAAGGATTGAACAGAGTGGCAGCGACACTCTTCGCCGGGGCACTTGGAATCGGAGCACATCACCTGGCCAGCATGTCTGGTGCAACAGGAGAACCCATTCTTCTTGCAATATTTGTCTTTATACAAGGTATATTTATATAAATCAAGTCCTTTATATATAACTATAAGGAAGAAGATATTATTATACTGTTTGTTTGCATTCAAGTTTGTTTTTGTATTTACATGTTATAATATAACATTTATTGGCTATTGTTCCTTGAGTCCTTTTCATTGCCGGAGTTCGATCATCTCTTTGAACAGTATGGGTTGATTCAATTCGTGCTAAACGTTTGAGCACGTAATGTTAGAATTCGGTTTATTGAAACACTTATCCTCCAGTCCGGATTATAGTTAAGCGGTTGGGAAAAGGAAAGATATATAACACTTTTTTAATATAGTAAAAGTTAGCGTTTGAGACAGATCACAGCCAAATTTGATAAATTAGTACTCGGATTAATGTTTTTTTTTGTTTTTCCTTTGGTTGGGTGTTATGTAGCTGCGTTGTCGACGTTTGTGAGGTTCTTCCCGCGGGTGAAGGCGAGATACGATTACAGCCTGTTGATATTCATACTCACTTTTGCGTTGATATCAGTGTCGGGGTTCAGAGAGGAGCAGGTTCTAATGCTGACCCATAAGAGAATCTCCACAGTGATTATCGGAGGGCTCAGTTGTGTCCTTATCTCCATCTTTGTCTGCCCTGTTTGGGCCGGCCAAGATCTTCATTCACTCCTAGCCTCTAACTTAGAGAAACTCTCCCTTTTCTTGTTAGGTATCTCCCTTTCATTATGATTTTTTTTTTTCTGATTTGAACAGTATAACTCTTTTAAGGTCAGTTTGGAACTCTAGATGCGTGGCAGATGTTTTGCCACTTGGTCACGCTTCTTTCTCGTGGGAAAAGTTTCAAGTTTTCTTATGCGCTTCCATTTTGTGTGATGACTAATAAGGATATTTTTGATAATGATCTTTAACAAATATAACATGTTAGAGAATTTTGTTTCATTGTTAAATTCTTTATTTGTAAGAATTATAATTTTATTCAAGCTGGAAGGACATTAATAGAATTATAAACTTATTCAAGTTGGAAGGACATTAATAAAAAAATTTAAAAGAAATAATTTCATAGAATGAAATTTGATATACTTTATCAAACAAAAAAAGAGATTTGATATCTCCGTTTAATTTTTCTTTTTGTTTTAAGGAATTTTAACTTTTTCTGTCAAGCACACTTAAACAGTTAAATTAAAACATAAACTCCCTGATTGGATGCTAATTTTTTAAGTAAATAGTTTTACAAAGTTAACATCAACATATTTTTTTCTAGGTAATTTAAAAGGTTGGTGAATATATAAAATCCTACTATATCTATTACATTGGATTTAAACTATGATATGAAATGGAATATTTATTTTTTACTATCAAGAAAATAAAAGTTGGAGTTTGGCAGATTTTGGGGACAAGTATTGTGAAGCTGTAGGAAATGATGACACCAAAGAGGTTGACAAACGAAAAAAGGATTTTGACAACTATAAAAGTGTTCTCAACTCAAAAAGCAATGAAGAATCTTTGGTTAGTGGTGTACCCTGAAATTTTCACTTCTTGCTTTATTTTTCACTACTATATCTCATTTCATTGTGTTTTTTTGTCGTTTTCTTATATAGGCTAATTTTGCAAAATGGGAGCCTGGTCACGGCCAATTCAGATTCCGACACCCTTGGAAACAATATCTAGCTCTCGGTGAACTCATCCGACAATGTGCTTACCGTATTCATGCCCTCAATTCATATCTTAATGCTGATGATACTAAGGTATTGTTTCACCAAATCTTCGTAAACTTGAAACCAATATAATGTTCTTGATGTAGGTTTTGTAAGTTAAATTGAAAAACAATTTTGCCTTAAAAGCCTTCTCAAAGTCTTAGGAAATAATTTGTCTAAACCACTTTTCTATAAACTCTTCATTTATTTATTTTAAAAGGTATTCATTCGTTTGTTATAATTTTTCAGGTACCAGTTGATATAAAACATAAACTACGAGAACCATTGAAAACAATGAGTTTGGAGTCAGGCAAAGCGATGAAAGAAATGTCAATGTCGTTAAAGAAAATGACGAAACCATCTTCATGTGATCTTCATGTCCAAAACGCACGATCTGCATGCAAATCTCTCACCAACTTACTTAATTCAGGCATCTTGAAAGAAGTTGAGCCACTAGAATTGATCTCACTTCTGACCGCGATCTCCTTGCTCATCGACATTATTAATCTGACAGAGAAAATCTTGGAATCCCTACATGAACTAGCATCGGCTGCAAAGTTTAAGGACAAGATTGAACGGCCTTTGTCTTTCGAGAAAACAAATGCCAAAAGCATTGTTTGTGTCCGGCCGATCAAATGTCATGATGATCATGTGGTTACAATTATTGAAGATGATGGTAATAATGATGACACATCAAAAAATGATAATCGCTCGAAGGAGGTTTCGAACCATGAGAAATATGAAGGCAGTGATACACATGTACACATAAAATGTGTTTCATGTGGTGGTCACACATGTCTTTGTGATGTCGTAGAATGTAGTAGATAATGGTAGTCCTAAAAGAATTTATAATGATTAATTAATTATAACTTTGATTGATTCTAATATATGTTGTGATGATTCAAGTCCTACTCATATGATTTGTGAAGTACATTTTAGAGCCTAAACTTAATGTTATGAAAATTACTAGGAAGGTCACTAGAATTAAATATAACATCTTTCTTTATAACATATAATTCCATTAATAATCAGTTAATTATATATACAAACCACATCAAATAGGTCATTACATTTACACCATTGATGAATGAAATGTGTCTTCAACTTCAGTATGATTCTAACTAATATTGTAATTTAACATTTAATTCTTTTTTATTTACTTGGGTATAAAGTTGTTTAATTACGTTTCATAGTTTTATATTCCAGAACTAATATATAGTATGAGATATTTTGTGCAATTATCTTGTTTCTAATTTGTGAAATATTTTGACCTTGATGGTAGTTGGGTGACTTATCTACGGAGAAGCACACATCACCCTCCACTACCTTTCTCAATGATCTGTAAGATTCGAGACGTGGTTGACTTGATAACCCAAGTGGCTTAAGTATCTGCATAACAGAAGAAGACGAGAGAGAGACAAATAGTTATATAATAGGACTCCAAGGTAACTCAGGGAACTAATTCTCCAGCTTGGCTTCGTATTATCAAACTAGATGAATCCAACCACATAAACACTACCACAATCAGACTGTAGATAAAACAAGCCGTAAACCCTTATGTATCTTCATCATAAACAGAACAAGTCCAGTGATTAGATAAACAAACAACATGACTCTTAGAAAAACTGTGTTATCAAGCAGTTTGATTCAACCTAGAGCTAGGAATCCAAAGAAACCCAAAGACAATCAGATTTTAGGCATAACAAAAAAAAACCATTAATCTTACATCATGGGACCTAGAGAACTTGGATTCAGACACATTACTTTCACAAATTGATATATAAAACTTGGGGAAAGACATTACCGGTGAAGAACGTCTAAGACTATAGCAGTACGAGCGTCGGTGACACACACGTACATTTTGGTATCTCCCTTTTCTATGGGTTTGAAAGCCTCATTTTCCTTAGTGGTTGTGTTGTACAATATGAGCTTATCACTCGCCATTTTGTGATTTTTCCTCACAGAAAATCTGAGGAAAAAAACTTGAAAATACAACTTTACTTCTGAGTATATCTGGAATTGTATGCTGCTTTTGGGCCTTTTGTAAACTGCTGTTGGGCCTTTTATGAATCTGTCTTGTTTTTGAGCCCTTTTCATGGCTAGTTCATACTTTGTGCATACGTATAATCTGCTAAATAAATGGGGTTAATATAGCTGCGATAAGATAGTTTGTGTCTTGTACGAGTTTAAGAGTATAGCAATTTTCGTATCTTTTTAGAGTGGCAAATCCATATTTTTTAATACGATTTTCATTGGCCTTTCAGAATATATTTTATTTTTAAGCTCAATTATCTAAATTAGTTTTCTTAAAAACTTAACAACTTTAAAAGGTAATATACTAATATGTGAAGATATATGCTATACAATTTCAATAGAAATTAAATAATTTCTTAAGCCAACAAGTCTTGGGATGACATAAAGAGGATAAAACGACATTATAAGAACATGAAATTGGTATGACAACAACAATTATTGTATACTTTTCTTTTTACATCGATTTAGTAAGAAGCATTTAGATTTGGCAAGTAAAAAGAGAAAGGAACTTAAAATTATAGTTAAACGAATGGATAAAGCCGTAAGCGTTATTTGAGGTGGGAAAAGTGGTGACGTGAGCGAAATCGCCAGTGTCACATCTCAAGTGTCAGTCTTTACTCTTGTACAACCAAATATCGTATCATATAGATTTGGTATCATTAAGGATAATAATTAGCTCTAGGCTTGTTATTAGGCCATCACCAATAATTTTCATACTATTAAATAACCTTTTTCAAGTATGTGTGTCGTCGTTTTGATGATCCTCCACAATTGCAGTTTGCAACCTCCGATAGAAGTTGTCATCTCTTGACACTGACACTGCCTGTCTCTGCCCCAAAGCCGATTTAAAATTTAATTCTTTCAACCACATCATCAAATCATCATCATCATTATTATTGTATGGTTAATTATGACTATCACTTCCATTAATTATTTGCATTGACATTTGCAACCGTACTCATAAATTTTCCCAACGGTACATTTGCCTTTGGAGATAATATACTTGTCTTTTTTATTTGCACTTTCTACGTAAAAACTATATTTTTGTACAGATAGTATGGTGTGAAATAGAAACGTAATGCTATAGTTATATTTTACTTAGAAAATCAAAAGAGATAACGATGATTTCATTCACATGAGCAACAAAAGTAGTGCATATCTTACATTCACTTTCATGAAACAAGCTTAGCAAAATGAAACTGAATAGACAAAGAAAAAAAGTCTCCTTGCAGGATGATAAACCGATAAAACATAAGAGTTAATATACAATATGAAATTAATTAAGTAAAAGCAACAAGGTGAGGTCAAGGGAGATGAGAGTGGTTTCTTGGCTGTCTTGGTGGGTTCACATGATGGTGCAAAGGGTCAGGTCCTGAAGGAACGGTTCTAAGCTCTTCATGTAGCCCTAAACCTTTGACCTTCTCTTCTTTCTCTCCATTTGCTCCTCCCCAGTTACTCCCCTTCTTCATCATCATCATCTGCCAAAGTAAAGACCATTTTATTGTTTCATACTAACAATTGCACACCATAATAAATACAAATGGATTTGGACTAGATATATTTGAATGTGCGTATGTATTTATAGAGGAACCTATGTAGAACATGACAACTAAAGCAATCAAAACAGTGGTCGGACTTGGACTAGATATATGAATGTTTAGGTATTAGTACAAGTTGGAGCGAACCTTGCGCGTGGGGAGTGCATGAACGTCGGCATGAGCTTGAGTGAGATCTGGTGAGATAATAAACCAAAGACAAGTTATAATGATAGTTATAAGATGCGTGAACATGAGTGACAGAGTTTTTAGATGAAGGAGAGAGATTGAGATCACCAGAAGCATCATGGAGGAACAAGAGGCAGAAGAGTAGCAGTAGCACAAGACTTCTCGAATCCATTTTTTTTGAGAGAAAGTTAATGAGAGAGATGGAGAGCTAGAGAGAGAGAGAGAGAAAGATATAAACTGTTTTCACTGTGGTGATGAAATGAGAAGGGGACAGTCCAATTTATAGCGTAAACCTAGAAGAAGGAACGGGGTCACCTATTTTAATTTTTTTTATTGGTTATAAAAACTAAAAAGTAGATATTTTGGTTACTTTTACATAATATATGATTTATATGTATTATGTAGTATCGGAATCTTCATTACTCTACCGCATCAATGGGCTTAAATTATATATATATATATATATATATATATTTCAGGTTCATATATATTAAGAGCTCATGAGTTTGTTTATAGTTTAGCTATATAAATCAACTAGATAAGGGCGTGGGTATTAAAATTTTTGAAGAGAATAAATCATAAATCCTAAACAATATTTTTAAAATATAAAATTTTATTTTATTTTTTGAAGTAAATATATAAATAATTTTAGTTAAAAAAAAAATCATATCTGTATTTACCTTCATACATTTATTTATATTTTTTTATATATTAGAACAATTAGTACAATAATCTAAAGCTAAATTATATCCCACCAAAATCAGATTTTTATTTACCTTCATATACTTATTTATATATATATATATATATTTTTGACAACCTTATTTATATTTTTAATATATTATAATAATTATTACAATAATAATTATTACAATAATCTAAAGCTAAATTATACCCCCACAAATTTTTTTGCCAAATACTCATCATTAAAAATATTATTATTGTCAAATTTCAAAAACGTTTCACAACTTATTACAAAATATTTTACATGCAAAGACTTCATCAAAGCAATAGATAATGTAGTAACCACATGCAATTTTACTGTACGTTTCACCATTAAAAATATGCTCTTAAACCCCTAATTGATTTTATTGTTAAAATATGCTCTTTATCACCACCTATAAAATGTCTTCTAAAAAAATTAAACAAATTTTATGTTGCTTGGCATAATTATAGTTCTTATAATTAATAAAATTGTATTGCGTCATAATTTCTTTAACTATTAATTTTTTTTACTCCAAAGATATTTTGGATGAACAACTGGTGAAAATTATCTACTCTATTACAATGATTTTATGACCAACCCAATTAAAGTTAAAAAATTGAAAGAAAGTTAATATCAGATAATAAAAATAAAATTTTGAATATTATAATCATGATGGTATATATAAAGTCTTAGATAATTCAAATATGCAAAATAGAAACTTTATAAACAATCCAAAACATGATATACGTCATAATCACGTTAAGGATCGATGCATTATTTACTCCTCGGAAGTATTGCACTGTACCAAAACTACTTAGAACTATGATCTCATCTCAAATATTCTCGAATCGAAAGTTCTCAACCAATTTCTATCCGAATCAAAAGTTCTCATATATTTATATATATATATATATATCTGGATTTAAACGGTTTACGAACCAAATTTGATAGAAACCTACATAAATCAGGTTTGAAACCAATTTTTAAACGGTTTATCGTTCCAACTTCCCAAATTACAAAATCGCTACCAAATACATCAACCACCGACTAATCTTTGAAACTTATAACGCTACTAACTGTAGAATTACTTTTGGAACCTCCATCAATGGTTCCATCCTCGATTAATTTAGCGGGCTTTATATACTTTGATTTCATTTCATTGCATCTGATAGCTTCCATTGAAGAATCCGCACGAATAAAAGACCCAAAAATAGATCGGCAAAATTATATCAGAAAAAAATATCAAAGTTTAAAGCTTTGGATATAAACATGTAAATTTTATGTAGATATAATGTTATTTTCTTAATTAGTTATTCCTATTATGTTTCAGAAATAATGATTCTTTTGACATAACTTATGTTATTTTTTTAGATTTGTTATTCACTATTTATTGATTAATAATAATATAATTGAGAAAACACATATAATATAATAAGCGTAAGATATCTGTTAAATTTGCTTGCAAGATATATGTGGTTAAATTTGATGGGTTCAAATTTTTGCTAGTTTTAACTTCTTTTGATCATTTGTAATAAATCCTGAAATATATGTTTTTGTTAGATGAAAGTGTCTCAAAAAAAAGGAGAAAAAGTTAAAAAGTTAAAGTTATTACTATTTTGTTAGCTGCATAGTTGTAAGCTGGAGTCCCTATATTTTGTTAAATAATATTAGTCAATTATGAAAAATATGTATGTGAAGCTGAATATGAGTTTTATACTTACGCATTGATTTAGTTTGTCGACCCATGCCTGAAGTGTAGCTAGTTTCAGTCGCATATGAGGTTTAACGGTAAGCTCTTTCTCCCTCATAACAATCTGATCATTATTCATAATGGTTCTATTCATTTTCTTGGCTGGCTTTTCGTTATTTCCACAGTTTTGGTTTTCATCTGTAGTGCTCATGTTTGAAAATTCTAATTGAGTGCTGATGTTTGATACATCGGAAAGACGTCTTCCTCTCTATATATTTGACAAATATCTGAGAGAATACATATCTTTATACTTAAATTCTTTTTTTTTTTAAGATTGGGCCAAGGAATTCAATATAACATAGGATTGTTTAGTATAATTTTAATTATTGTAAAATTTTTAGGACGATTCCTTTTTCTTTAAAATTACAAAATTTTATAATTAAAACAATTTATTATTATTATTTTAATAATCTGAAAAATAATAAGATTTTGACACATGTCGCGATCTTATGAATTAGTAACTTTTGAAACCATACTTTATATAATAAGATATAAGAGGGGTGTATTTACAATTTTTTTTTTAGGATCAACAAAAAAAATTTAATATAATAAAATTACAATTATCTTATTCTTCGTTTCACATGGCTTGAAAACTGTGATTTCTGATCGTTAAAATTGACACATGTCACATCTTGATGAATTACTGATTTTGATATTTAATCGTAAAAATTGATATGTGTCATGATCCGGTGAGTTTTTAATTTTGATCTCTGATCGTTAAAACTAACATGTGTCACGATCTGGTTTGATATTTAATCGTTAAAATTGACACGTGTCACGATCTGGTGAATTTTTAATTTTGATCTCTGATCGTTAAAACTGACAAGTATCATGATCTGGTGAGAACTAAGGTTTATATAATAAGATGCTCATATTTTAACTGAAACTCCCCTACCAATGTTAGAAACTGTGAGATTTTAAAACAAATATTATCTGTTTTCTAGACAAAAAAAATTGTAATCAACAAGAAATTAAACTAAGCCCTTGCCACAATAGTATATATATAGCATCTAAATAATAACAAAAAAAAAATCTAAATATTTTTACAGCTGAACAACAACTTCTGAGAGAGCCTTATTTTTTCCCCCGTACCCCGGCAGTCAAACACATATTCTTGAATTTGAATTCGACATGTATAAGAAGATAAAACAAACAAAATGCTGATTTTAACTTCATAACTAGACATTGCTGATTTTACGTTCAAATTCAAAGATATTATATTCGTGGATGCAACGCGGTTTCGTGTAACAATATGACTAGTGCTAATTGGCCAAAAGTTAACTGTTAGATAAGATCTTACATGCCGAACTTGTTCCTCGTACGTGAGCGAGAGACTGGGCGCGCGCAACAATTATCCCTCATATAAGTCTCTCGGCTAACATTTGTTGACCTCTATGCATAAATCTTTTCTAGGATCTCTTGTAGATGTAAGATGTTACGTCACTAACCGAGTAATAAATGATTGCTTCAGTCTCCAAATCTTTTTTTTTTTTTTTTTGCTTATTACTTACGACTAACTTACATAACATTTTATAAGATCTGTATCGCCATCTTTTATGTTTATCGATATCTTATGAAATAATGATACGAATTTCATATGAAATTACGAAGTTTTTTTTTTCCTTTCTAGGGCCTCATGAAATCTGGGTACCCAAAATATCCAAAACAAATTTAAAAATACATGCATTAATTTCTTTTTTAACAATATGGGAATTACCTGAATATAATTGAGTATCAAATCCATGCCAAATCTATATTTGCTGGAAAAAATATGTAATAATTAAAGGGATTTATATACATGTCTATGAGTCTTTGACGGCGCCGTATCGAGGGTACCATCGGCTGATGTCATGAGGCAGAGAGAATGATACCTGGAGTACTTACTGACACGTGTCAATCTGATGGCATCAGATCTCAGCCGTCCGATCATCCCAAATACTACCTTCAGATTATCTCTCCATTTGATAATTGTTTTTAAGATTCCGTTTTGCTTCGTCGGTTGCTTACATTTTTGGGCCAATTAGAGTATCTCTACTTTTTAACTAGATTATTAATTTACAACCATTATAGTGTAATACAATATGTTTTGTAGCAAATCTAATAATAGTAATATTTTTATATGGACAAAATGTATCTAGTTTGCTTTAATGGATAATCTAGAACATGATTTATTTTAGGGGTATGTAAATGTATTGAAAACGAATATAACTTATGTTAAAAATATAGATCAAAAAGATTGAAAAAACCAACGATAGTGGTTAAACCTCTGAGTTACCGAAAACGTAGGAACTTAAAATTACGGATTCGATTCACGTTGTTAATTTATATAGTGTGGACTTTGCTATGTGATGTATGAGCCTCGATCTGAAATCTCCTAGTCACTTAAAAAAAAACATATAGATCAGTAATTTTAAACAAATTTAAATCTTGCAGCTCAAAAATCACTCACCAGATGCTAAACTAAAATCGAATTTAAAAAATGTGAGTTTTATGTTCTGTATTCCATCCGATCATCAGTAATATTGGGTTCAAATGTAACATTTTAATAGACCCATTATTCACCTCTTACAATTTAGTCCATCTACATTTTATATTTTTCAATTTAATCATTACATCAGAACACAAAGCCAACAACAAAAAATATTGTACTAAATTAAACTTACTGTTAACTATTAATTACATTATTAAATATGTCGCTGTCTACATGTCGTCGAATCGTTACCGATACAGTGATGTCAAAGAAAGATGAAACAGCCTGGAAAATGCAATGAAGGGGGAAGAGAGTAGAAACTAGAAAAGACGAGTGTAACGTTAAGCGACAAGAGACTGATTGAAGAAGCCACAAAGGTCAATTCTAATTTCTAAATTTTGAAATCGTTTTACGTTCATTGGTTTTTTGTTTAATTAATAACCAACCCTACTTGAGTTGATAAAAAGTGTAAAATATGGGTGACTTAGAAAAGCGGAATTAAAAAGTAAAAAACACACAAAACGCATTTTGTCATCAGTCAAGAAACTTTTGAACAATTTGCGGTTTCTTTGAAAAAGTAAAAAAAAAAAATTTGCGGATTTAGATGCTGGATAATGCAGTGAACCGCACTCCTATCTGATATCAATCTTTTACCAGCGGTTTTGTCTAATTACGCATCTAGTTTGATTTTTTTTTTTTCTTTTTTTATCTTACTCGCATATACCTATATAGTATATACTTATCTCTCTTCTCATCTCTCCTCTTCTCTCTTCTCTTTCATCTACTCACATGTACCTTAGATCTGATGGCTCTGTTTATAATCTGAGTTTTTCATAAACCCTAGTGCAAAATGAAAAAGACGATCTCGTTTTGTGCACGTGTGGGAATGGTTTAATGGGCCTTTATTAACTTAGCCCATTAAATTTTAGTCTTGTTATTTTTGCTGGTTTTTTTCTTTCATTTAAGCTTTGTTGATATTATTATTATTATTCAGTTTAAAATAATCAACACAATTAATATATATTATGCTATATCAGTTCATTTTTGTTTTGATAATGAATCTATTATAGTTACTAAATTATAAAATATATATATATATATATTTATTAATACAAAAAAATTCAAATTATATAAATTATACTAACTAAAAGAGCTGGCAAGATTTTTTGGGTGCGTTTTTTTGTAAATAGCACAAATGTTAATAAATTATAAATAATGTTTTTAGTTTTGTATAAAATATATCTACATAATAGTTTAAATAATTTTTGGTATTTAAGGTTTGAAATATTTTTCAGTAACACAAAACAATTCATAATTTACAATTATATTAATTATTTATTATTTTGTACCGCTTATTCTAAAACTGCAATTTTGTTTTCACCAATCAAACATTATTCTGTACCGCTTATTTTGTACAAACCGCATTTGTCCCGCAAATATATTTCTCCCGCACGTACCGCAGTTAAACCGTACCGCACTATAATACCGCTTTCCCCGCATAACCAAAACCGCAATTACCATTCGGACTCTATATATATCAAAAAGTGGGTAACTAAGATTCTGCAATATAACCAATAAAAATTAAAATTGTAATGCAAACTCAAACCTTTTTGACTTCTTCTTCCTTCATGGTATCAACTTATCGTGACCCTCTTTGAATGTGTTTTATGTTTATTCTGCTTTTGTAATTCCTCAAAACAGTTCAAATACCCTTCTTGCTTCTTTTCTTTTCAGATATTTTTTAGGCTAAAAAGCCACTTTTATATCAATAGTTTTAATCTATTTAAAGAATGCTATCGTACGACTAAAATTTTATAAAAGAAAGTTATAAAAATATCTAAATACTATTAAGAGAATAATTCTTGAACTATCTAAATTATATATACTAATTCTAAATTATATGTAATATTAGTATCCTAATATTTTACTTTCGCAATAATTATATATAAATTAGATTACTTAAATACTAATTTATTGGTTTGTTTGGAGCAATTCTAACAAACATTATAATCGTAATTCAATTAGTTCACAAAACTCAATAACATCAATTGTTGGTTGCCTAAGCTTTGCCAAGATACGTCGATTCTCGATTAACATTAGTTTTTATGGTTTGATGAACTGACTATAGGTTTATAATTAAATTGACCTAATTCAACTAAGAACATTAATAACAATCAAAGAAAGACAACATAATTAAGCATCAAGCCAAAAATAAAATAACAATAATGTTTGTAAACATTTCCTTTGAAATACCAAACTCAATGATAGATCTACTCACACATAACTTAGATACATGTGATAATCTTTGTAGTTTGAGAAGTTATGAGTTTATTGAGGGATTCCCAAAGGATTTTGAGAAAACTATAAACTAAACTAAGACGAAAGAATAAAACTTTGAATAGCTCAAGCCGGAGGGAAAATGTTTACAAAAGAAATTGCACAAATTAAAGATCTGGACGACTGAGTGAGACAATCCGTCTTTTAATTCGACGAGCGTAAAATCTTATACATGGAAAAGAGAAAAAGGGAACGAAGAAGGTGGAAGTCATCTAGAAGATTAGAAAACACGAGCTAGTCTTCAAGGATTTGAATCATCATCCGTCTCGAAGTGGACAATCAACCCCTCCATCAAGGATACTCTCTATGGCCCAAAGCAGAGCTTCCAACTCCGAATGAAGCGGGGAAAGACTTCATCTGAGACATCTATCTCCCAACAATAAAGTCTGAGCATCGCTGTTACGAAACCACCATCACAAATCTGAATTGGAGTCAGATACTTTCCATAACGGGTTACCTGACCCTGGATTACTGGAGGGATAAAAAAATCTGATGGACCTGAGGTACCCGAAAAATCCTCTGGTGGAGAATGCTCCTCCTCCGAGTTTTTCACTTACAGCCTGATTAATAACGTCATATGGCGCAAACTGTGTACCTTGACTTTTTTTTAATGCATATCCTTCTAGATCGACCATAATATCCTAGGTAATTGATGATGATTATCTTGGTCTCCTGATTGAGTTGATCCTCTCCAATATATGATATCCAAATTCGAAACGAAGGATGCAACATGAAGATTTCCATAAAGGTCATCCATCCTATTACTACTATAGTCTAATCACGCTTAACTGCGAAATTCTGATGGAATCAATGCATTAGTGCTGGTATAATTTCATCATGTTTGAATCAACCTTAAAACTTTAAAATCGTACAAAATCTCTCTCTTTTTGTGTCTATGTAAATTCTATTATTTAGGGCATGTCCAACACAGATTTCTTAAACATAGTTGTTACAAATAAAAAAATAAAAAGCTAAGAGAGGGAAAAAACAAAGTTTCTAAAAATCTTTTTCTGAGGATCGTTTCTTCTACTGTTTCAAAGATATCAGCTTTCGTTATTGGTCCAATTTTATTAGAAACTAAAAATATAATTGGACAGTGAAAATATTATTTTTAATGTTTTTTAGATACCCTTTATATTTCTAACGTTGGAGGTGATCTTATATACAAAAGAGGCGGAACCGTAAGCTAAAATATATATATATATATATATATATATTCATAACGAATCGGTATAGTAGCATAACCAATCTATTTCCAGGCATCTTTGTAGGTTTTGATTGTGTCTCACCGCCTATGGTAGCTCATGTCGGAGCAACATAAGGAGCTGCACGGCACTCTCATCTGGTTTTACTCTATTGGTTGGTTAAGGAGGTTCTTGTATTGTAACCCGTTTTTGTGTTTTTCTTGTCTCAGATTTGTTTTTAATTTTTAAAGGTTTAGGTTTTAATTTTCTTTTCTTGAATCTTTGGAATCTGTTCCAGTAAGTAATAGTTTTTGGATATTGGGTATTTTATCAGTCTGGGTTTTTTTCCCTTGGTTTTAGCCTCCGGGAATGTCCTTGACTCGCCGGCTTTAGTCTCCGGAAGGATTGATTTCCTTACTGGCCCTTGTATCTTACCTTGAAATTTATTAATGAATTATTCAAGACGGAAAAAAAAAAAAAGTACCAAAACCAATCTATTTCCAGGCATCTTTTGTACTGTTCGTTAACAAAGTGTACATGTCGGTTTTCGTTTTGACGCTCATTTTTTTTTTTTGGTTTAATGTTAAACTCATGAGAAGCTTTCAGTAGATATCATTTCTCTTATGAACGCCTAAGCAACCGCATACCATGCATTTTTGAACACTACTCGTAACAGTAAAGCTGGCACATCGAGAACTCACAAATGAAAATCATATTTAAGTTCATATAAGATCCGATGGATCTATAGCTCACTCAAGCTCATTTACTCATAGTGCAGTAATATTAGATTTGGTGCTCCTAGGTAGGTAAACTTTCACGTGTCAATTTATTTCTCTTAAATAAATAAATTTAGAAATATATTTAGTGAAACCATTTATGGTGTAATCATATAAATTTGTTTTATTTGTGTGAATCTTTATTGTTATTGGTCAACACTTTTCAGAAATTTGTTTTGGAAAGAACTTTTATTTTCCCCAATAAATTAAAAATATTGTGGCTGTTGACATTTATGAGTTCAATGGTTATTTCCTAGTGGAATACCTAATTAATTTACTGATTTAGATTTAATGTTTCCACTTAATTAATAAACTAACTAATTTAGACAAAATACTTTAATTATTCAATTTATTTGTTGTAGTCATCTTTGAAATATTTCATTATTTCCAACTGTCAAAATGAATTTAAAATAACTAACTAAATAAAATAAAATTGCATAATTGTATAGAAAGGGATTTAATATTGGCTACCAACTGTATTTTAACATTGTTGATTATCTAACCAACGCTAAACCAGTTATGAAATAACTTTAGTTCTACATTGATCTTTGGAAAGAAAAACCAAGATATCTAGAAAATTTTAAAGACATTTATTTTAAAGTTTGACTTTGAATACCAAAATATATGTCACCTCTTTTCATCCATCATGGTATATTTATAAATATTGTATGCCTGTAAATATGTCTTTCATAATTTACTCTAATTTCACAAAATATAATCTTAAATATTTTTCATACATCAATAAATTAAAAAATAAACTAGTCTTTGACATGTTTGGTCCTTCAAATGTTCCCTCTCACTCTAAATCGCAACGAGACGTGGTACGTTCCAATTTTCTCTATACGCAAAAAAATTTCTACTTGATTTTTCCATTTATGTTTAATTTCATTTGCTATAGTTTTTGCGTTCATTATCGTTATTATGAGGTAAAATAATTTTGTTCTGATCTGATTTAATTTATATGATAGGTTATGGATCTGTCATCAGTGAATGGTGATATATGTGGAAATGGTTTGGTAAGTTTTTTTATATTGCTTTTTTCAGTTTCATAACTTGAATGTGGTTTATACTAATTTAATCTTTTAAACATTAAAAAAAAATAGAAACAAATCTTAAATCGGCTTGTTCATTTTGAGATAAGAATTTCTTCTGTCGTCATGTATATGTTAAAATATTATCTTCTCATAACCATTCATTTTATATTTTCCCGTCCAATGGGTAAGAGATACTCATTATTTCCCATATATTTTGTATATACCACTTGAGTGTTTTTAATTAAAAACTATTGAAAGCATCTAAAAAGAATTTTATATTTCTAAAAAATATATACTTTTGTTTTTAATATTCAAATATATTGATATACCCATTTTTAAGTAGACCCTTACACCTCTTGAAATCGATCCTTACCTAAATTAATGAATATTTGGAAATTGAATATAGCAACCTGAATTTTCAGATCTCATCTTCTTAATTACTCAAACTTTTAGTCATATATTTTATCGATACTAGTTTGGCTAAAGATTTTTGTAATTCTAATTATTCGTTTTTGTCTTGTACATGCGATTTACTTTCACGGTACCTAATATAAATCTACTTTTGTATCATTTAAATAAATAATGTTTTCCGTCATATTAAATAAATAGGCTATATATACAAGTTTGGTATCCAAAAACATTGATACGCTATATATTTAATTTTTTATATATTTATTTATGCACGAATGATTTTGAAATCAAAATTTTATCAATGTAGTTCATATTTTCCATACTTGAATCTTACCCAGTTAAACTAAGAAAAGATATATATTTTGTAACTTAAATATAACTTTTTGTAAGAAATTTCAGGATGCATTTATATATATATATATATATTATTTGTTTTATTATATATGATAGCTATTGGTGGTGTTTTATATTAAATACACATTTTAAAATTATGTTTCACATTAAAGAATATTTTACACTCACTTTAATATAATATAGATGATTATCTTTAAATTAAAGCATATGTATACAATTTCAATTTTTGATGAATGATAACTTTGATATATATATATATGTGATCTATAAAATTTGTGTTTACGTATGTTTCAGCCAATGATTCATGGATTTGATAAAATTGAAAAAACTGTTGAAAGAGAAGTGAAAATATCGGTCGAGGAACTGATTACAAAAGTGGATCCTATCTACGTCGAATATCCTAAGAAAACTTGCGGACGAGGGGGTCGTGATCGTGGTCACGATGGTTGTGATCGAGATGATGAAGGTAGTGGTAGCCATGGTCTAGTTAGAAGTAGAGATGTTCAAAACCAAAGAAAATGTTCTTTGACTTCGAGACACCAGGTGTGTTTATTAAAATAGTAAATTATATTTAATTACTACTACGCAAAACATTAGTTTAAATTAATAAGTATTTAGAAAATTGATAATATATTTTATCAAACTGTATCAAAAGTTAATGTTGTATATAAACGTTACTTTTGACAGTGTCGGTATGAGCCATACGGTCGATGGAGTGACATTAAAACAATGAATCATGTAAGTTATGTGTTTTCTCTTAACAGACACAAAATATTTTGATATGCATACCTTGCTAGAATTCAAATATATAATTAATGTTTTTAATATATATTATATATCCTTTGGGTTATTTCTGGTTCTATAAGCTTAGTTTGTTCTGATTATTTTCAAGCTATTTGTAATAATGAATTTATGGTTACTTTTTATTCATTACAGGGACATTCAAGCACTCAAATTCAACCACCTTTGGCCAAAATCAACATTGAGGTGTGTTACGAACTATAATGTTTCAATTAGCATTCTTGCACGTATTTATGCAAAAATTCTATATATATTCTAGATAAATATCAACATTGTATGTTGTAGGCATACATAAAAATGTATAACTTGTATAATTAAACCATAGTTTTTTTACAGAGTGCTGATAATGATGACGTAGTGGAGGTTATTATTGTAAAGAGCGATTCTAAAATTGCTGCAGCTGGTGAGAACGTTAGATTTTGCTATTTTGTTATAAGTACTTGAAAAACATAAAATTGTTGTTTGATTCTTAATTGGCAAAGTTTCAGTTGCTATCAAAACTGAGGAAGAAATTTTTGGAGACTTGGAAGATATAAAATTTGAGCATAAGATACCAACTCCATCCATCTTTGACTATGGTTTGTCCGAATTGTTTTTTTTTTTAACTCTGTTTATATTATAAGCAATTTAGTAATTTAAAAAAAAAATTAATAAATTCATTTATTTATCTTGTAGATTTCGAAAACCATTGAAACTTCAACAGTTCGTTTGAGAATAAATATGTGTCTGGAGAGTTTGTCGATGGTGGGTCAAGTATGTACCGTTATTTATAAACATCAACAACTGGATCAAATAGATTGTATGTGTTTGTGTGGTGATAATATTTTTATATATAAGTCTTTTTAAGAAAACTGTGTGATTCATATGACTTTTTTAATAAAAAAAAAATAACCAATTTTGATGTAATATATTACAAAAAAAATCATTTCATAAATAATTTACAAGCAAACAAAAACATATAAAAGGTAAATTGGTATAAAAAAACTTTCTCGCGCCCTTACTAAAAAAAACTCGGTTCTTAGAGACCTGGTTGTAAACTTGTAATTATAAACAGAAAAAAATAAGCTAAACTGAGTCAAAATGTTGTCTTAACGGATGAACCATTGACATATACATATATATTAATAGAAGCCTAATGCACAAACCAAAAAAACATAATTTAAATTAAACGACCCAACTAATATGTCCATAAATCTGAAGCATCATCATCTGTATATATATATGCATCATTATCATTTTAAAAACTAACCTCACTTAGGTTATGGAGCTTATAGTGAATGATGATATATATGGAAATGGCTTAGTTAGTATTATTTGTCTAGTGATGATATTATATAGCCAATGTTTTTTCCTGAAATCGTTATATATTTTCAAAAAGATAAAACAGTTAAAATAGCCAATATGATATGTCATATATGTATCAAAAGCGCTGGAGATGAATGTATGCTGTGTCGATTCATGACTGGAATTTAAATTATATGGATGTTTCTATGTTTATGTGCCATGACAAACAAAAAAAGAAGGATGTTTCTATTTCTCTATTTTTTAACGTTTTTATTTTCCAATTTCCTTTTCAACATTTTTGTCTCTTTACAATTATTGTTTTTAGAAGATTTCCAAAACCATTTAACTCTCCACCCTCTAAGCTTTTTCTATATAAATCTACGTACGTATCACACAAAAGAAGTTACTTTGCAAACCACACAAAAGAAGTTCCATTAGAATTTAGAGCTTAAAGAGAATAAATCAGCTACGCTTAGCTTTCTAAACGATGAAGAAGGAAGACGCAACGGGAAAGGAGAATGAACCAACGAATAAGAAGGAAGGAGCAAAAGAAGAAGGCGCAGCACCAAAACACATAAGCGTTGTTTATTCAGACAAAAGAAGAACAAAAATAATCTACGTCGTGTCCGGTTTAGCAGTTTTACTCGTAACCTGTGTTCTTGCCGTTGTCTTCAGCCTCGTAGCTATCCAACCGCGAGTTCCACGGTTTGTGCTCGAAGATCTCTACGTTGATGATGATCACCTCTCCAACTCAAGTGTAATAAATCCTTTTTTAAAAAATGAAAAAAAATCAAGTGTAAAGGTAAGTAGTTTCAAATTACCCTTTTTCGTTATACAATCCCGAAAACCATTATAACCCTAATTAAAAATATGATTTTTGATTCGTTCTGGTTTATCTAGGTGAAACTGTCATCGACCAACCCAAGCAACAAGACTAGTGTTTCCTACAGCTATATGAATCTACACGTGCGATTCAGAAAAGTTTTTGACTATGAGACAGAGAGCGTTTCCTTGGAAAGCAAGCTTCAGGAGCCACGCGAAGATGCCACGTGGACAGCAGTTGTAGCAAACAATAACGACAACGTTAGGCCTATCGGGGCTTATAAGGGGAGAGACGGGAATGCCGACGGTGATGTTATTGTAGATATGAAGATACAATGGAAGAGTGGGATCTTCAGGTCACCAAAGTTTGGTCTGCGAGTCACATGTCCGGTTTTGGTCAGATTGAAAGATTTAAGCTCCGCAGATACCAAACTAAAGTCTGCTTGCTCTCATCATCTTGTTTAATTTATATGTCAACAATTTTGAACTCTTGATTCATACAAAACATACTTTGAGGAAACTACTTTACTTTATTTTATTTTTTGTTAGGCATCCACAATCTCTTCATCATCTTTTTTCCTCTTAAAAAACATGGATAGAAGATTTAGATTCTAAAGTTCACCAGAGTAAGAGATTAGGATTACCTTGTGCTCTTCGCGATCTTGCATTCGTGGAAGAACGAACTGCTTGCGCCGGGGTTACAGGATCTATGTGATTTTTTAAAGGATTACCGGGAAGCACACATATTTTTAATTTATGAAGGATTTTTTTTTTTTTCTCTGTTCTTTATTCGCAATCAAACCTATTGAATTTTGTTAATGGAAGTAGACTCTGTAATTTAAGAAGCGTTATCTTGAAAAGTTACATTAATAAAACAGAGGTGGTCGAGAATCAGAAGAAGACGAGTTCACCAAGAAACATTGGACTGAAATCTTCCTAGTTGCATAGCACAATTATTCTTCAAGCTTTGCCCTCTTACGGGCCAAGAACCGTTCTTTCGCAGCAGCAATCGCATCCTCTCTTTTCTTGTGGTCGTTAATGGCTTTCGGCACTTCTTTTGCTGCCTCTTTGATTGAAGAGTCTCTCTCTTCTGTATCATCTGAACCCATCTTCTTGTCAAAAACTGCTTCTTGTGGTTCCACACTTGTCCTATGGCTTGATCTAATATCTCCAGATTCATGAGACGTATCCTTCTCCGGTGATTCCTTGTTCTGTCTTCCCTTGTTTCTTCTTTTCTCAGCTCCTCGAGCTTCTTTGCCATTCTCTGTTCCTCGAGCTTCTCTGCATTTCTTTGTTCCTCAAGTTTCTCTGCATTTCTTCGTTCCTCGAGCATCTCTGCCTCTTTAGCTTCGACATCTCGAGCTCCAAATGCCACATTTTTTCCAATGTTGAAGTAGAACTCACTCAAATCCTTCTTCTTTGTAACCTAACAAAAGATAAAAACAAACGAAAAGAGCTGACATGAGTTTTATATAGCTACAAAAAAACAAATCAGTTTAAATTCCACCAAAGCTACATGCCTTTATTTTCTCCCTATTGCTAATACAGATACAAGAAAATTAATTCTAGACCCACCCATCATCTACTAGCCACGACCAGCGAGCGACAACCAGCGAGCGACAAGGTTCTAAGAAGAAATCTTTTGCGAAAAATCAAACTACCTTTGAAACAGCTGTCAAACAAGAGCTACTTAAGACAGAAACGAAAAGGACAAAACTAAGAGTCCGGATATCCTGGTAAGCGCACTAGTTTAAAAACCCAGAGAGAGGTGAAAGTAAAACTTACATCATCTCTTTCCTCACGAAGTTCACGCAATCTTTCTTCTGCTAGCCATTTCTTCTGTTCCTCGAGTTTCCTTTTATATGCGCCAGTTACAAACTTTTCTTTATCTGAAAAAAGATGTTCATCTTTCTCCCTCTCCTTTGCAAGCTTCCTCTCATAAACTATTTCATGTTCCTTGTTTCTACGCTCTGCCTGTTTCATCAAATTCTGGATATATCTTGGCTGCAATTACCAAAACACACAATGTAAACGAGTCATGTAAATAAGCAAAAACCACTTAATCATGCTAAAATCCACTAAAGATGTAAACTTTGTAAAGAAACTGTTAGAGAGAGCAAAATTTACCTGGCGCTCTTGACGATCTTGCATTCGAGGAAGAACAGCTTTTTGTTTCATGTCATCATAAACTTCATCATATGCAAAAGCAGAAGGATCCTCCTCTAAGGCTTTCTTATGCTGCTCCTCAATCTAATAAAAGCACACACACAAAATCAAATTATTATAAAACTGAACAAGTAAAAGAGAAACAGAGTCAGAAAAGAAAAAAGAAAAAAAGCTTTTACTTCTTTAAGAGCTTTAGTCTTTGAAGCTTGCCGAGAAATCTCCTTCTCGACATCGTGATCTTCATCTTCACCAAATATTGAAGCAGCGGGTCGTAGTGGAGGTCGAGATGATAATGATTGCTTTTTCTGGGACGGAGCTCTGATTTGCAATCCGTACTTCTTCATCTTTGATTCCTCTCTTCCAACAACCAACCAATTTCTCTGCGAAAATCGATTGAGAATTTGGGAAAATTAGGGCAATTCCTGCTCTACGCAGATTCTGGGGAAGAAAAAAGCCCTAATCAAAATCCAAACTTGGTTGATTCGCTGTAGAATCAATTAGGGTTACAATTGTTTGTGCCATGGAAGAAGGTGAAAGAGGAAGACGGAGAGAAATCGATCAACTAAAAAGTGTCGATGAACCGATAATGTTACGGCCCAATTGTTCCATATTTAATGGGCCGAGATAATGATATTAATTATACCGGAATTTTTTATTCACGTTTTTTTTTTAATCGGACATAAAAATCAAATGACATACACCTTAGTGAATACATGAAGTCGAAGAATGAGAGAACAAATAGTTTCCTTGCTTACTAGTATATCTAGACATGCTCTCATGAAACCATAGCCAAGCCAATTTGACGAAAAACACTACAGACTCCACCATGTAACAAATAGAGTACAAAATTCAAACGCACGACCCAAACTATATCACAAAGATCTTTCCCAAGTCCCAACCATTGACTACTACTAATACAGCCTCTAGTCAGATGTCTAGAGATAGGTGAAGGGTAAAAGTCCTAATCTACGACCAACCATATATCTCAAATGGACAAGTCTAACTTATATTCTACCACTCTTTGGCTTCTGTATCTTTCTAACTCATCATCATATTACATAGAAGGTAGAAAAGTTAAGATTCAGGAATGTTTGTATAGTGAATATAATATGTATAACATCTACATTATTTATTCAAACCTCCAAGATAAAGCTACTTTTCATCTTCCTTGTCCACTTTCTTCCCAATCCAATTGGCTACAATAGGAGTCAAAGCCACGGTAGGAGGAAACCTTATCGGGGATGCAGCTTTATGCGCTGCATAAGCCAACGCAAACGCTCCTACTTTCTCTCCTGTCTCATTCGTCGAAATCCCAACCTTTAACACAAAAAAACATCGAAAAATCAGCTTTTTCACTCAATCCAAGATCAAGAAGAAGAAAAAACATAAAAACTTAGTAAGATCAAGAAGTGAAAGAAACCTTTAAAAGAAGAGCTTGAACATCAACACCGGAAGTGACAAGGACATAGCAGAGGGAAAAGGAAATGAGTGAAAGAGTAATTGAAGTGGCGAGATAAGCACCACCATACTTAGCAAGCAACTCTTTAGCCTCATCTGTTTTCGACTTCTTCTTCTTCTTGTTGCTCTCTCCATCAATTTCTTCATCATCTTTAGAGCTCAATATCTAAATCACATGTTCATCCAAAAAACCATTTTTAGTACACAAAAGCTTCAACAACTACCAAAACTTGTCTAAATCAGCCTATCATTTAACTCAGAAACGATCATATCTGGTCACATATACGTCCCAAACACCAATTTAGTACACTTAAAAGCTTCCACAGCTTCAGAATCCACCAAAATTTGTTTGAATCAGCCTATCATTTAGCTCAAAAATTATCATATCTGCTCACACTATTCATCCCATGACACCAATTAAGTTCCTTTAAAAGCTTCCACTACTTCAAAATCCACCAAAATTGACCTATGATTGAACTCTGAAACAAATCATATATGCTTATATGTTCATCCAAAATACCAATTTAGTAAAGCTTCATAGCTTCTACAACTTGGCAAATTCTGGAACCATCAATTTTTAGAGTAATATCATCAAGATTACGAATTGACACTAAGAAATTGCAAAACCAAATGAAAACAAAACCAGAAAAGGAATAAGGAGGAAGAAAGAAGACCTTCCATAAACCAACTTCGAGTCCATATTTCTTGGTAACTTCCTCAGCGGAGGAAGGAGAAGAAGACGACGACGAAGCGTTCTTCTTCTCAACCTCTTCGGCCTTCTCACGGACGGCTCTGCATCTGAATCTCGTCGACGAAACTCGAATTGGAGAGTAGAAGAATCGGATTTTAGGGTTTCTTGTGTTTAACAAGGAAGAAGAAGAAGGAGGAACTTGTAGAAGCATCGCCATTGTTTTCTTTCTTCTTCAGCTCACACCAGATAATCTTTTCACCTTATTATTATTTTTATTTATTTATCTTTTCTTTTTATAATAAACACAACTATTTATTATTAAAAGCGTATGTTAAGTTAAATTATTTCGGATAAAAATACTCATGACGTGTAGAGTTAAATAACGGATGAGGTTGTTTTGGTTTTGATACACTCAACATACGTATGGCTAAAATGCAGGCCAAGTCGCATCTCACATTATTTTATATACATTTGTGTATATACAGATATTTTCGTTATACGTAAGTATGTTGGCTTTTCAATGTGTAATTACGAAAATATATGTGTCTTGTACTGTACACTGTAAAATTATAGGGTGATGTATTGACAAGTGACAAGTGCTTACTTTTTTGAGGTAAAAAAATAGATATACAGTATGTTGAGTACTAATGAGAGATATATTTACAGTAATGTTGAGTAACGTACGTGCAACTATTTTTTTGTGTTTATGAATACTTTTCATATCTTGCAATAGTACGCCTAATTTACATTATTTTTGTAATTAACCAGAGTTGCAAAGCAAAATTCACTAACCTCAATTTGAAACTTGAACATCTCTAACCTAACATCAAAGTAAACTAGCATAATATTATGTTGATTAAAAAATATATTACTGGAAAAAAAAAATATTATCAATGCATCAACATTAAATCTTCTAATAATCAGTCCAACGCACTTAACCATAAACTTTAGTATTCCGGAGATAGGCATCAATAGAATCTTATACTACTTATCATAATAGAGAATTTTTTAGGATTTTTATCGAGATTAAGAAAAAATAATAAATATTGTATTATTATTAATTACTTTTATTTTATATTTCTTTTAATACTCATTTACTCTTACTTTTCTCACATTTGTCATTTAAGTGCATATATTTCTTTGATTATTTATTATAAAAATAAAAACTTTAATTAGTTATTTGATTTTAAGAATAAACATACATTAAATACACTAAAAAAATCATGATACAATAAAAAATCTTAGACATCTTTTATGATATAGAGCGAGTATTTGGTAGATTTCATTGGTAATGTAAACCCAAAAATAATAGTATACTATTTTGTTTTAATATTAAGTTTAAAAAATTTTAAGTTTTAAGTTGTTGTTAATATGGCCACATAAAATTTGTATAAAAATAAACAAAAGTAGTGTTATGATGATTTTCCTACAAGATATAAGAAAAAAATATTCAAAAACAATATTGAATGAATACTTTCAAAAAACAAAATTTATACATGCATTACATAACTTTTTAATTAAAATCAGTGAATCTTCTTTGAATCAATAAACTAAATTGTTTTAAAATATATATATATATATATATATATATATATTAACTTAAATGTAACTGTAAATAGTAGTTTTTACTTTTTATAGAAGGTATTATAATTATTAAAAAGATTTCATTTTGGTGATTCATACAAAACACGTGGAGTTACTCTATCAATATTATATTAGTATTTCGTAGTACAAGTGGTGCGAGTCCGTAACTCAGAAGAGGACATGACATGTATGACCTAACTAACTAACTAGAGTTCCTAGCTATTAAGATAGTCCAAAAGAAAGAAACTAAGATGGCCAAGAAAACAGTAGTGGCCAGAACATTCTTCATCAATCTCTGGCTATCATCTTTCTTGATGTGGAACGGGTTCGGGAATCTCCAGCTGAGCTCGGTGCCGGGGACGTTCTTGATCCTGAACAAAGCGTAACAATTCATTGTCTCCTTTGATTCTTCTTTTATACCACATTTTGACCTCTTACTCGATGCTTCGCTGAATATCGTTTCTTGTTGAGTTGGATTAGTTGGTCGAGATGCTTGGCTAGCTTTCATTGCCTCCTCGTCAAGCTTTATTATATCATCGTTCAAAATCTCGGCGTAACAATCATCAACGATTTCGGCCTGATCCTGCATCCCAATAAAAAAAAAAAAATCAACTCATTTACAAACTCTATACTCAAACGAGTAAAAGACAACGTAACTAAGGGTGGTCAGCACAAGTATTGGATTTATAATATTGGTAAGTGGTAACGAAAATGAAATACATGTCATATATATATATATATTAAAGAGAAGGTGGATCCAACTTTAATGAATTTGATTTCGTTAACGGATAAGTTATGTTCAGTTCGGTGTAACTGTGTAAGATTGGATCGGATTTACCCGCATTAAACATCATTAAAGGACACCTTTCTCAAAAGCAAGCTGACCTCAACAACATTTGATGACTCCGCTATGTCACCATTTGATATTTGAAGCTCAGAGTCATAAACCGAATACGATTTTTCCTCCTTCTCCGAACCACCGCTTTGGCCAACGTATCCATCATCTTGCGCAACACCATCCTCTATATGCCTTTGGCTCGAACTAGCTCGAAAATCAGCATTTTTCCTTAACCGGCACACCACTAATGCATCCTATGAAAACCCAAAATTTCATTATATCTTTTTTTTGTTTTAATTATATTTCACAACATTCAAACTCAAGAATTAGACAATACAAAAATTTTAAGAACCTGTGGGGCGCCATGGATGCAGTATTCATGCATAATCCACTCGGTTCTCTCCCCGCGAGGAGCTCGACCGATATGAAAGACTAGTGTTCTCTTGGTTCCAACAACTTGGTTCCCTGATTTCACACTCCTCTCTTTACCGGTAGCTTTCCAATATCCGAGCTGTGTGGCTCGACGGCTCTGTGACCCGTGCGGGTACTTCCTCCCCCTCGCGCAGAAGTAAAACCACTCGTTCTCCGATTTCAGTTTCGATTCCTCTGTTTTTATGTACTTAAATTCAAACTAGTGATTGTATATTCAATGTTATAAATATAAAGAAAATAAAGAACGAAAAATAAAAACCTGGCAAGTCCCACGGCTCAAACTTGTAAATCTCAACCTCAGCAATCACAGCAACAGAGTGCTCATCACCATCGATTTTACGACGAAGATAGTAAGAGATGAGTTCCACATCCGTCGGTGAGAATCTAAACCCAGGGAACAAAGCCGACACAGCGATCGACATCTCAGCTTCCTTAGACATTTTTTTGCTTTCTTTGTTTTTTTTGTTTTCAAGAACACAAAAATGCTTTGCTTTACATGCGTTATTAAATGGTAAGTGAGCGAGCAGAGCACAGCTACTTTGCTTCGTGTAAAGGTTTTGTCGATTTTTGAGATTTTTTGGCGGCTTCATAGGGGGAAAAGGGATGACATGGCGGAACGGGCGAATAACAGAAGAGTGTAATGAGATAGTAAAGGACAAAATGATGACGTGGTGATGTATTATTGGGCAGAACTCAAACCCAGCTCTGAAGTTCTCTCATTGATTCTTATCGACTCTTCTTGTCTTAACACGTGTTCAGTGTCTTCCTCGGTATTTGTAATGTGCGCATGACAATTGAATACTCCTTTATTTTCTTTGTGCCAAGATTTATTTCTTTGACACCTTTTTATAGTCTTTTCTTCAAAAAAATTATCTCGTATATTCAAGAGGTTATAACTTATTAGTGACTATGTCACAAACACACAATTTTCTTCGACCATTTATTTTAAATTTAATTTAATTTAACTACAGTACATTATATTCGTTGCCCAAATAATCTTATTTCTCCTCATAGTTATTATTTTAAAAAAAAAACTAACACTATTTAATTTGCCAAAATCAATTTTAAAAAAATTCCAAATGTTTTAACTTTTGTATTAAGATTCTTTATGTATCAAATGCATAAAAAAGTTTCAATCCAAAATTTATTCTTTAAAAAGTTACTAAACATTGATTTTTTTAAGTTATAATAATAAATTTTATGGCCTAAAAGTTATATAGCCTTGTCCGCACAGTTGTGGTCTAGTGGTAAAGGAGAATTGGGGAAATGTTGAAAGGAACTAATCTAGGTTTGATCCACCCTAGAAACAAAAATCACAGCTGTGTGGAAAGTCTGTTGGTTGGATCTTGATCCAATTGATTTATATGGTAGTCAGAAATACAGGCGGCCTGACTACTCTTGACATTAGTCGGAAAGCATTCCAAACTTGGAATAGACATTATGGTGGTCCTTCATAGAAAAGTCCATTTTGAAGTATTTCGGTGTGTTTCTACGGAAGCTGATCGGACAGTCGATAAAGTTTATCAAAAAAAAATGTTATATAGCCTTTCTCCTAATTATTGTTTCCCCACCCCCCCCCCCCCCCCCCCCACCTCTTAATTATTCGAGTCGGTATATGAATAACCCTAAAACATAAATTAACCTACTAATCTAGCAAACAAAATTGGGCCTAAGCCCACATATGTTTGTAACAATAGGAAACAATAATCGAACTCATATATTAAAACGTAAAAAAAAAAAAATATTCATAACCACCAAAAATCTTCTTTGCCCACTTTAATTGACTAATTTTCCCGACCGCAATATATTTATTTAACCTTTTCGTTTTCTGATCAGGTGTTACGTCAAATGACATGTTAACGACTATTTTACAAAACTTCTTTTTCGGTAAAGAATAAACAAAAAAAGTTGGTAGTATGTCACGCTTCTATAACCAAATATCTTTGTATATATTCCTCAATAGTTTTCATTATTACATATGAAATTATGAAAAGAACAAAAGAGAAAAAAAAAACAGAACATTAAGTCATTAATGATCAAGTAGTGTGTATGTGTTTTCTGTTATCGTATCGTTGTATCTCATTTTAGTAATTTACCTTAACAAAATAAAACTCCACAAAAGCACAAACAAAGAGAAGCCAAAGATCATACAAATCGTGTCTTGAGCTTTTTCTCTACACTCTTTCTTCTCTCTCCATTGTCTCTTCGTCCCCACGTATTCTTCGTACCTTTCTTTAGCTCTTCTCTCTTCACCATCTTTACAACATCTCTTTCCTTCTAACAACCCTTGTAAAATTACCAGACTATCCTTCCCTTTCATACATTTTCCTTCTATGTCCTCTACTTGTAACCTCACGTCCCTCACGTGCACTTCTCCTCCCACTTCCTCATCCACCTCCTTCCACGCTTCCGCTGACCCGCATGACACAACTGCCGCCACTTCCGCCGCCGCTGCAGCCGTCACTATTGTCGAAAACCTTATCTCTAAATCACCCGTTAGCCAGTTCCGCCTCGCCGACACCGCCTTCCGGCTCGATATATTAGCCGACCGTTTCTTGATCGGATCGATCACTATCCAACTAAGTCTCATGCTCTCCTCCATATGTTTCACCCACGCATCGTAGTCCCCACCCGGATATCGAATCCGGGTTTGTACCGACTCTTTCGGGTCGAGTATATCCACCCGAAACGGTTACGTCAAGAACCATCCTGACTTACCTTTCTCTGTTTCCATCTCTTGTACCTTCGAGTAAATAAGCTCTCCTCTGTAATACAAATCAACGGCTGAGATCAATCCCGCCGTGGGTGGATCGTGTTTTTCGGACCGGCACGTGTGTTCGGTGAACGGGTACGAGTCAGCAAAGAAAGATCGGTAACCAGAAGGGAAAGAGGAGATAGCTTGGACAACACGTGGACCTTTGATTGAAGGCCACGTAGCGGTTGAGAGTTCTTGCCAGAGCTTTTGTTCCGTGCATAGAGTTTGGAGATAAGAGGACGTTGATGCGGTGGAGGCTAGCGTCGGACCATCAAGTCGTGTCAAGATTTGGGTTTGAATGATGTCCGAATGCAGAGTTGTGATTGAATCATCAACGGATGCCATTTTTTTTTTTTTTTTTTGTGGAATGAGGAGATAGATGATCAAAATTTATTGAAAAAAAAAAAGTATAAGGAGATGATTAAGAAATTAGAGAAGATGTATATATATAATATAATGAATGATTAAAAGAAGAAAATAAAGAAAAGGATAAAGAAGGGAGACAGGTTCAGTCAACCGTGGCTCTTTCAGACTATTCTAATCCAAGTTGGGGCATGAATGATCAAAGTTTTTCTAAGTTTCTATACATAGGTTAGATACCCACGCGTATACACACGATCAATATTTCTTTCTTTTTATCCCTTTTTTTTTTTTTGGTAACGACATTTTCTCATTTCTTTCTTTATAAATAAATAAAATATTATTTTTGGGTTAAATATATTGGTTGAATTTATTAAAAAAGGAGTAGGGTATAAATATATTCAAGAACCGAATTCTGATTGTTTTAGAAATAAATATGATATTAAAATTTTCTGAATTCAGATCCGGATTTAGACATCTTAATTTGAAATTCAGAATATTGAAATATCATTTCAATCTGTTTACGTAAAAGTTTTAGATATACTATAGTATAATAAAGAGAAAAGTGGGAATTTCATGATAAAAAAATTATATTAATATATGTTTGATTGATAAATTGTATATTAACTGTTTATGAAAATAAAATTAATATACATTTTTTACTTTATTGTATTTTGTGATCGGAAACTTTAGTCTTTAATTTTGTATTTTATGATTTTTTCAAATTTAGTTTTAGCTAATTTTCTTGTATTTGAACTTGGATCATGGGTATATTATGCCTGCATCATTAAATTTTGTTTGTTAATATTCAGATAGTTGTTCTTTGTATCTGTTTTGCCAAAATTCAGATAATTGTTCTTTGAATCTGGCAGATTTATATATTCCAAGTTTGATATCCAACATTTCATGGTATTTAATACTAATACGTGGTATTCTCTATTTTTAGGAATTTTGATTGCATTTTTTTCCATATTCAGATACTTTAACATTTCTGATATCTATTTCAATATATGAAATCTTATTATTTATAATCAGTATCGGTGTGAGTAACAGTGTCTAATCTTACTTTAATTTATGTTATCCTATTTTTATAAAATATGGTTTTTTATCGTGTCCAAAGAAAAAAAGAGGAAGAAGCTTATCTTTTAGTAATGTCTGCAACGAACTTCATATTTTCCACGTTACTTTATTTCTTGGTTGACTTATCAAACCTTTTGATATTAAAACCAAAAAAGTTGGCCAAGAGATTTTTATTTGTCATGGTCGGTTAATATCTCTTAGACGGATGGTCCAGTCAGAACCGGTGGTCTAATTATTGGCTCTCTTTCTTTTGTCAACAGGTTGTGGCTTTTTTCATCAAACAAAGATCTCTTCAACAAAATTAAATTAATTTCTAAGGGAAAAATTATTAATAGTAATGCAGAGATTAGGCCATGTAGCCTAATTTCGTTTTATGCATTGATGTTACTGTTGATTTTTTTTTTTTTTTGTAATAAAAAGAAAAGTTCCCAACATTGAATTAATGCTATATGCATTAATAAAAATTGAATAACCTTCAATTGCTTATTTATAGATCAAAGAAAACGTTGAAAATATGGTTAAAGTCTTAAAGATACAAGCATGACAAATTCCATATAGATACATAGATGTTCAACTACTACGTAGTCTACATTCCTCTAAAATTTATAGTCTAAAACAAAATAAAACTAAAATTTTACTCAGATATTTTTTACAATTTAAATAAATTTAACAATAAAGATAAAATCTATATTTATATATGATGTTTCCAGTAAAATTTTGACTAATAGGAGAATCTCAAAGATACTTTTTTCTAATACTACTTTTATGACCCATTCCTAAAACTTTATCAAAAATGCTACTAAAAATCTGATATTGATTCAAATATGTGTGTAAACTTATAATAATATATACAAACTACTTTTATATGTCTGTAAAATTTTATATACTTTATAAATAACTTTTACGTTTTTTTTAAACCTTTTAAAAACCTTATAAAACTTTATAAAGATTTTGCATTGAGTCTCCAAATAGTAGTTGTTACTATCCAATACCTTATAAACTATGTAAAACGTAATAAATTTTCAGATTTAAGAAGACATATTTATAAAGATTGATAGATAAAAAGGGTATTTTTAAAAATTAGTACACGAAAAAGTTATTTTTCAAAAAAATTCTTTATATATTAAGTATTTTATGTTAAGAAGTAATTAGTTACAAGTACAACCAAGAAAAAAAGAGCATATAAACTTTATGCAAACTAACAAATATCAAAAGTTGATAATGTATTTAAAGTGTTCTTACAAACGGTGTTAAAAATTGCATATGTAGTAAAGGTTCAAGTGATACCTAAAAACACCGCCTACATACATATAAAATCACGACAAATAACTTTACATAAAAATATCTATAAAATCAACGTATAGCAATTAAAAAAAATCAAAATATATTTTCTAGAAACAAAGAAAGTATTTAACAGTGAAAATTTAACATATATTATTATATATACAAGTTCCTTTTATTATTATCCTCTAGAGAACACGTCTTTCTGTCGATGGATATATCATATAATCAAAATAGCAAGTGTTAAGTGACGTAGCGTAAACGAGTTTTGCTCTTAAACAGTGATTAGTGAGTGAGCTGTTATATTCGTGTTAGTTATTAGAAGGACCAATGTTGATATTCATTGGCTTATGGGTCGTTTATATTCTTTTTATCTTGTTTTTGCTATAGAGATTAATATTGAGACGTAAATTTGACAGTCATTATTTTTCTTACTATTTCAGTATTTCTATATTAGTCGACAGATAAAAATTGATACTATTTTCATTTTTAGTAAACGGTGAATATTTATTGTCTTTTGGCTAAAATAATTCAACGCTTTTAATTATTTTTTGTTAATTCAATTTGTTGAGAATAGAATCAATAGATGTAAAGTGGAGGTAAGCTAGCTAAGTGAACTTTTTTTAAAAAAGATGCAAAGTGAAATACTATTAATTAAAATATTAAAAGGAAGTATTAACTTAAACAAAAGGAGCCAAAGAAGAAACATAAAAATCGCAGCCCTTATCCAAATGTCTATTCATGTGCTTTTTAACAAACAAACCTAAAGACTTAAACAACTGTTTAATGTTCATGTTCCTCTATTCCATCAACGACAAGATTATCCTTTTGTTTGTTTGGTTTTGCTTCGCCGATTCATTCTCTTATTTCGTTTTCGCATTAAATCTTTTTTTTTTTTGGTGATAGAAATATTAGAGTCATAACAAGTTAACAACATAAGAAGATAACTAAAGAACGTAAACCAGAATAAGTCGGTACGATTTCACTCGGACACTTCCGCTATAGATTCGTGTGTACACACTCTACCGCAAAAGATATATAAAACGAAAAATGTCCATTAGATTAGTTGGTTGCTTTCATTGTCCATATATGGCGCTTAAGGGTTAAAAAATATGAGTCCGACTCGCAATTCATGTTTTTCTTCTAATTGTCTTAATGTTAATGGTCCGTTTGGGGCCACTTTAAGTTTAAGGGTGACGGGTCTAAAGGCCAACTTGAATTAGCAGCAATCCACGAGATATTATGTTGCGGTTATACATCCACCGTTACAGCTATCTCTCTCTCTAGTTTAAGAATAGATTACAAGAATAAGATTAAGGGATGAGGTCATTAAGCAAACTCGATCACAAGCTCTGTTTTTTTATGACAGAGTAACAGCCTTTAAACCGGCTAACAAACTCTTAACCCAACCCAAAACCGGATTTGATTTGGATCTTCTTTAAAATGCAAGGAATCCCAAGCCTTTGAGTCGTCTAGAGTCTCTCTCTCACTTCCACTTAATCGGGTTTAGTGTGCACACGTTACCGAATTGATTGTCATCTCGTCATCTATCTGCAATCAACATGGTATTGCTTAACTTACGTACTAACTTGTGTAAGAATTATCTAAGCGATAAAATTTTTAGAAAAGACAATTTTTTTGAGTTTTCTATGCAAATATTTATGAAGTATTATTGATGAATGGTAGACTTCAAGTAAAATAATTGTATACTATTGGTTTAGAGTTATAAAAAATTGTAAACCACAACAAATTAAATAATCTATTATTTATACTCATCTTTTAACATGTTTTCTAAAAACCCCATCTGCTGTAATTATATAGTCACATTTTTCTCATGAGGACTATTGATACGTATGTTCAATTTCTGCATTTAGTGTTGGTGGGATTCACCCTAAAACCGACGTTTCCCCGACTTTAAGATAGTTAAACCCATATTCATTAGATATAGTTGTTGTTATAGCTAGTTTGCATATATTTTGGGACCCGGACACATTGATAACAGTTTACGGAAGAAATAAATAAGGTAAATTTTGACTGAATATTGACTGAATATGGCCTTACTTCTTCTTCTTCTTCCCCTTCGTCTCACTGCAACCAAAAGTATATAATTAGTCATCATCTTAGTATATAATAACAATAATCAATGAGGAAATTAACTTACACTGGAGGCAATTCCAGATTGACATTGTAATCATCGCACAATTTCTGTAACTCAGCCACTAACCCTCGATTAACATGTTTAGCAAACATGTTAAGGTATTTGGCTGGATGATCCTCTGTCAGCTTAGACAATGAGGTTACCAAAAACAGCTTGGGATCCTCAACCTCTGGAATAAGATCCTCTGAATCTCCTTTCTTCTGCTTCTTGATGAGAAGGACCAAGATGTTTTCCACAAACGAACCCCATCTTTCATGGGACGACTCATATTCAAATACACGAGGATGACAGATGACTCTCGTCCCAGCAACCACAGCCAGCTTCACATCATATTCTTCCTTGACAAGCTTCAAATCTGGAATCCACTTCACCAATACAGATTTGAAGTTTGTGCCCCTCACAGCATTCAGATCTGTGATGAGGGGGTCTACTCCATGCTTTACAACAAAGAGTGACAACAAGAGGATCTTCTGAGTCCCAACCACAGTGTTAACAGCTGCCCACATTTCAGACATGAAAGGACTTATGTCCCTGTAACTAAGCGTCCCTGTCCCAACAAGAAGCTTGAGCCCATTGACTCCATCTCCAACTGCTTTTGGCGATGAAACAAGGCCAGTGAGCATCCTAAATACCATGCTCCACCTAAACTCTTGAGGATTGTTGAGGAGCAGAGCTTGCACCAATCGAACCAAAGCTGCAGCATCATTAGCTTTTAACCAGGCATCAGCAGAGACTAGAGAATACACTATGTCAACGTATTTGACCGATAGAGTTGATCTCTGTACTTGAATGAGTTGTGTCACCAAATCACACAGAGATGGAAGGAGAGTCTCACAAGTCAGACAATCGTTGAGGAGCTCTTCGATTACGGGAAAGATTCGTGATTCCAGAAACAGCAACATTGAAGGCTCGTGTTGTTTACACACCTCACGAACCAAAGCACGTAGAGCTCCTCCAACTAGGTAGACGGTAAAATCATTCCTTTTAGCAGTTCGAGTGAAGTAGAGAAACTCCAATGTGTTGTTTAAAAGAAGCGCTGGATTGACACGAAAGGATCCATGTTTTGCCTTCAAGAGGATTTTTGTCATTGAGAGGGTAGAATATGTGCTCCAAAGCCTGCTTTTGGCCTCAAGACCCTTTTGCAAATGAGGAAGTATATCAGCAAGGAGAACCGGTGGGATGACTTCTACAAACTCAGAGATGAGTTCTAAGGCCACAGTCTCAAAAAAAGGACATTGGGGGCTGTGGTTAGCCAACTCCTTCAATGCCACTTTCTTAATTAAATTCAAAGCAAACTCATCCTTAGCATCCAACAAAGACATCACTAAGGAGTATACCCTCAAGTGGTTCTCCCATTCCCAATGGGGAAAAGTCAAGAGTCTTTTAACCTCCAATTCAACCAACTCCACGATCCGACGCTTCTTTGTACACATTTTCCTGATGAGCTTAGAAGCTACCCTTCTTCTACTGTTACAGAAGATATAGCCCATCTCATCTTTCTCTAAAAGCTCTTTATCCTCTTTAACATCCAGCAGATTAGGAAGTGCAATGTTATACAGAATCACTCGTGCGTCCGCCATGTTTAAAGAGATCTCACTGAGCACGTTTGTGATAAACAGCATTTCTTCTTTGGTAGTCAGTGAGCTAATCGATCTTAGCAGGATACCACTATAGATATCTTCATTTCTCTTCCTTTCTTCTTCTAACTCTTGATGGTATGCCTCGATGGTAGCCTCTCTTCTGGCTTCAGCTTTGTTTGCTTTTTTCTTTATTTGATGCTCCTTCTTTCCATCTTTTTTGTCATTGATCTGAAAACAACAGAAATGAGACAAGTAAGGAAGATGTGATATGATATATATACTAAGATGTTAAGGATACGCCAGTATCATTCCATTTCTTCTGCAATATATCATTTCCTTGTACAGAACTATACATATCTAGCTAAACCTAGTCTCCTCTACTCGACTTATGTATATATACTAAGATGTAATCCCTCTTGTAATATATGCAATACATACAAAACTTACAATATATCCATTCAAACTGAAACTAAAAGAAATGGACCTAATAAATTTAGTATATGCGATTCTTGTAATATTCATACCCGGCGCCACTGTGCAGTGGTGAGTGGTGGTCTATCAGATCCGTAAAATCTCATCGGAAAGACAGAAAGGCTAACTTCCGGCATAAGTGAAGAAGGCCTGAAAAGAGAAAATCAAATTTACCTGTTAGAAGACGACGAAGAGAGAAAAAACATTGTTATGAAACAAAGCTCCTCAACAAATAGATATATACCTGGGAGCATTAAGCTCGGGGGGCAAGCGCAAGAAGCCAACCCGCATCTGTTTCACAAACGACGCAACAGACCTGCAAGTACAAAGAAAACATCAAGATACAGAGGGTGTGAGATAGATATGGAGAAGAAGATGATGATCACAGAGAGATATGCACAAGAACAGAGAGACGAGATGGAGAAGAAGAATAGAGGTATGCACAAGAACAGAGAGACGAGATGGAGAAGAAGATGATGACGAGGTCCTCACAGAGACATATGGACAAGAACAGAGAGACGAGATGGAGAAGAAGATGATGACGAGGTCCTCACAGAGACATATGGACAAGAACAGAGAGACGAGATGGAGAAGAAGATGATGACGAGAGATATAGACAAGAACAGAGAGACGAGATGGAGAAGACGAAGAAACCATATATAGAGGTATGCACAAGAACAGAGAGACGAGATGGAGAAGAAGAAGAAAACAGATACAGAGGAACAGAGAAACGAGATGGAGAAGAAGAAGAAACCATATATAGAGGTATGCACAAGAACAGAGAGACGTGATGGAGAAGAAGATGATGACGAGACATATGGACAAGAACAGAGAGACGATATGGAGAAGAAGATGATGACGAGAGATATAGACAAGAACAGAGAGACGAGATGGAGAAGAAGATGATGACGAGAGATATAGACAAGAACAGAGAGACGAGATGGAGAAGAAGAAGAAGATGATGATGACGAGAGATATGCACAAGAACAGAGAGACGAGATGGAGAAGAAGAAGAAGATGATGACGAGAGATATGGACAAGAACAGAGAGACGAGATGGAGAAGAAGAAGATGGTGACGAGAGATATGGACAAGAACAGAGAGACGAGATGGAGAAGAAGAAGAAGATGATGACGAGAGATATGGACAAGAACAGAGAGACGAGATGGAGAAGAAGAAGAAACCATACACAGAGATATGCACAAGAACAGAGAGACGAGATGGAGAAGAAGAAGAAACCAGATATGGAGAAAACTACCTCATTCGTAGCATTGTGTCGTCAGAGAGAGCTTGAACAAACTTGTCTTGTTTCTTTACAAGTTTTGCAGTTGCAGTTGCAGAGAGTAATGAAAGGGAGAGGGAGTTGCAGAGAGTAATGAAAGGGAGAGGGAGAGGGTCAGAGGGAGAAGAAGACAAATGAGTACACTTTAGCTCTTCTCCGCGGTTCCACGTCGGTTTGTTTCAATTTATTTATTTTTATTTATTTATTTTAATCTCTACTTTGTAAGGTTAATGGATTTTCAACAATAATAATACTATGTACAACAATATATGGAAATTTCACACGTAAGCAAGAGAAGAGATGCAAAGATACATGTATTTTGGAAAACAAAGGTTTTAATGGTGGACAGCCATTTACATTTACAGGAAAAATATATTAAAGAAAAAAAAAAATAGTAACTTTGTAAAGAAACAATTACGTCAACATGCTTCTCGTATGCAAGAGAAGAGATGCAAAAAAAGGCGAAACGCAAGAGATGCAAAAAAAGGTGAAACGTTCTTTTGAAAACTATTGGTTGCAGAGGAGACCATAGGCGCGTGAGAGAGGGTGTAGATGACTTACTAGATGCAGTAGTTGTCGGGAGAATGGGTTTTGCAATCCTAAAATTCTAAAAAATACTTATTCAATATTTGGGTCAATATGTAAAAAAAATATTTGGGTCAATTTGTATATATGCACATGTGTAGTTGTCTAACTTGTTTCATTGTGCGGAAGAGGGTTTGGAAAGACCCAAAATCAATATTTTACCGTTATGAACCCATATATATATTTATGAGTGTACTGTATGTATGTGAATAATACCTTTCTGTCAACATCTACTTTTCTATGTTACACATATCCTCTCTATCTCCATTGTGTCTCCTTTATATTTTTTTGGATTTTAATGTTTCTTCATGTTATAAATGATAAAGTAGAAATACAACAAAACGAGAAAAAAAAAAAACAAAAAAAAAAAAACAAAAAAAAAAGATAAGACTAATCATTTATAACATGAATTCTCAAAAAGACCACTTCTCTAATCTAATGGTGCAACAATATTTTAAATAAAGCAAACAAAGTGTCTTTTTAATAACTATTAGATGCATCACAGTCACGAAGACTCAGTGAACCCCCTTATGTAAAACCAGACTCATTAACTATAAAAATTATTGAAGTAGGACATGGAAACTTATCTTTTCAACTATCAGTCCCATTTGAGCAGCCCTCAAAATGGCATCCTCTAGCTTTCTCAGGTTTTACCAGGGCAATTCGAGCGAGCAACTATAGAAAAGAAAAAAAAAAAAAGAAGAAGAAGAAGAAGAAGAAGAAGAAGAAGAAGCATCAAAGATATATAAACACAATATTGTGTGTCTCCCTCAGATGGTCACATTGATGACATAATGAAGAAAAACGAGAGAGTAACTAGATGAAGCCCCAACACATATAAAGATGGGACTTACTTACTTCTCTCTCTCGGGCTTGGGGAAGACAATATTTTATAAAAAGCATCATTTGTCTACGCCACGTTCATCAGCTTCCCTACACGAAGATTTTCAAATCAGACGAATACGTTAGCTCAAAAATAGAACTCGAAACTGAAGAAAATAATCACAATGTATGAATGACAAACTAATACACACACCTTGTACTAGCATCGTCCTGTTGTTTCTCTTACTCTGGATTTTTCTGCTGATTAGCACCCTGCTTACCCTGCAAAATTATGCAGTTTAGTGAAGATCTCACAAGGGAAACGAGGCACAAAGGTAACACATGTATTTGAGAAGAAATCAAATATATGTCAGTTAAGGTTTATTAAGAAATTTGACCATGCCTTTTGTCGAGCCATAAGCTCTTGCATTCTCCTCTGTCTAATAGCTTCTAGTTCAGGATCCGCCTACACATCAGGAAGTGAAATAAATCAGAAAAAAAAAATCCTAACAATAATACAAGTCATTTTCCAATGTGTTTGTAAGTGTTCATCCTGCAACACACAAGAAACTCAACTTTGAGCCTAACTACTAAATCCATAAACATGAACCACAAATCCAAAAACCCTGAAGAAATTAAGCATCGTTTTAGACTCACAGAAATACAAATCTAGAACATGAAAAAAAAAAAAAAAAACACAAATTTAAGCTTATTGAAACATCCACTCATTCATAAACAAGTTGAAATCAACACAAAACTCAAGTACCCAGAACCGCTAATTCATCAAGATCAAATCCTAAGTCAGATAATCCTAAATATCGAACAAATCAAATCCCAATTCAGATAAGCCTAATTATCGAACACAACCCTAATATCCCAATTCAGATATGCTGGTCACGATCTACAAACGGAAACAGATAGAGAGGTACCATTAGAAAGAGAAGGGAGATTCGAGAGAGAGAATGACCATCGATTTGGTTCACCCAACTCTTCGTTTGCAGATCGTCACCTCAGATTATTAGATCAGCGGTTTCTTCTCGATTCTCCTCTCAAATCAAACGACAGAAGAAGGGCCTCTCCTTTGGCCATCGGCGCTGATAACGAGAGAGAGAGAGAGGGAAGAAAGAACAACAAAATTTAAATTTTGATTCTTTTTTTCTCTCTCAGTGTTCCACTCAATCATGAATCGACACGTATCTGTAAGAATCATTTTCTAAATTCCCTTATTACACATTCGTTATTTTTATTTTATTTTTTTACCTTTTAAACCCTAACAAAACTTGCTAAAAAAAAATGCTCTTATACTTTAATAGTATATAAATACATTAAGATATAAATAAATCACTAGTGATATCGACAGTAAATAAAATGATATGTTTTACCCAATATAATAAAATGGCAGAGTAAATATTTACATAATATTTAGAATTTCACATCCCTTGATTTAACCAAGACCCAAATTTTACATATCGCCACCTACCGGGGAATAGCCAGAAAAAAAAAAAAAAAAAAAACAAAAAAACAAAACGGCACTGACAACCCGCAAGAGTGTGGGATCGAAGCCTATATCGGTTACGTTTATAAATATATGATGTCGCTAGTATATCGAACGATCGTGTGGCCTATTGGCTACACACCCTTAACTGATACTCCGACAGCTGCACAAGGTTGCTGGTTCGATACCCCACTCTTGCGGGTTTAAAAAACTATCCTTCTTTTGTTTTTCTTTTTTTTTTGAAAAATGTCGATTTGAACAACAAATATTTACATTAAAAAAAAAAACAAACTTTACATACCCCAAAAAAGTGATATTTTTATCCAAATCTATTATTTAAAAAAAAATAAACAAACTTTACATACCCAATATATTAAATTGTAATAAAATGGAACAACAAATATATATTTACATAATTTTGGTATACATGACAAATATACTTGAATTAGACTTATTGTAAAACATATTATTTCTTATATATATATATATTTATTATTTACATATTGGTAGTTAATTTTGAGATAGTTTCGTTGATAATAAGTCACTAAATATTAATAATTTTGATTTTGATTTTGGAATTTGATTTTTTGTTTTCAGTTTTAGTGATTTAAAAAAAAAAAAAGTTATTTTTATTTTTTTGTTACAATCTAATTTAAAAACATAAAAACGTTGGTTTAGCTAAAAAAAAAAAAAAATGGGAGCGAGAGGCAAGGTCTAGGGAGCATATAAAATGGGAGAATAGAAACCTTGGTTTTTGGGATAGACGCCGACGAAGATGAAGTGTTGAAGCAGGATTTAGGTTTTGAGAAAGGGAGGGTTTTTGAGCTTTTTTTTGTTTGTTTGTTTGTTTGGTGTGTGTGTGTGTGTGTGTGTGTGATGTTGATACATTGTGTCCCCTTCTTCTTTTTTTTTCATTTTTTCATTTTTTGTTGTTTTAGTATCTCACATGTTCAATTTCATCCACTTTTGAATTTATTTACACTAGTTTTCATTGGAATTTTATTTGTTACTATTTTACAAGTAAAAATAAATTATTCCTATTTTGTTTTTGTTTTTGTTTTTGCAAATACAGTATATGTAATATGATTGTGTAAATTAGTCTATCGATCTGAATATTAAATTGGCTAAACTTAATTTGGAATTGTTTCAAACACCAATCATTTGCATGTTAAAAATAATTTAATCACGAGGATGTTTGCATGGTTTTTGTAGTTCATTTAAGAAATGTCGGATAAAATTATGGTAATTAAGAAAACTTAAGAAGATGTTATTATTAGAATACATCAAATACAAACGAGTATCTTTTTACTTACTGTATTTGTTTAGGTACAAACCCCTCCACGTGTAACCATCAGGGCCATGAATCAAATAATTTAATACTGTAACGATTTTTTTTTTTGTTTCGGTAGATTAAAAAGAGAGTAACAGATAAGGTCATAAAAAATACAAAATAAATACGAAATTTGGGAAGGGAAATGGATGAGGAGCGCGCCACATAAAACTAGTGCTTGTTATCTTTGGTGGTGCTTCAATTAGTAAACAACTAATAGTAGTACTTTTTTTTTAATCTGTTCGAAAAATTACTAATATTTTAGAATGTTAAACAGTACTAATATTATTAACTAGTACAATACTATAACTACTCCTGTGTTTTGTTTAAAAAATATATACATGATCACACACCCTATATTTGGGATACTATACAAAATCATATTTAATAAAAGAGTACTCCTTTTTGTTGGCAAATAAAATAATATTGTGTGTAACCAACAATGATTATCTGATGTGCTTATTTTATGTGTATTGGGACCAAGGTGATAGTAATAGTAATATTCATCCCAGGAAGAATGTTTGGCAAAAACAAGACCCCACAAGATCGTTAATAGTATAATTACCTTACCTACATTCACATTCACTTGATTATAAACATATTTTATTTAGAGAAATACTCTAAAATAATATTAAAATAAGTTTTATGGATAACTATAACACACATTCCATAAATTTCCAAAAATAGCACAATTTAACACATTAAAATATTTAAAATTAATTTTTAGAATTTTGCTTTTTATGTTTGCGTTCTCAATTTCACATTTAGGGTATAGTTTTGAGAGGTAGGGTTTAGTATTTTGAATTTAGGATTTAATTTTAAAAGATTGATTGATGCTATTTTTGGAATTTTAGAGATGTTGTGCTAAGTTTGGAAAAAAACTTTTTTTTTGTGCTATTTTTGAGAATCTCCCTTTTATTTATTGTTCTAATAATCTTTTTTTTGTTGATCTCTGTTGCTTATCATTGCTGTTTGTTTCCTAATTAAAGTCATACATACTTTTCCCTTTGATTTGAACGGTCATAATTTTTTTTCTTTTTTTTTGTCAAAAATTAAAGTGGAGGAAACTAAACTGAAAAAAATAGTTTGACGCTGAGTTAGCAAACGATACTGATGACAAACAGTAATATTTAAGTAACCAGATAATAAACTAGTTTATTATATTAAACAAGTTTTAACATATAAATACAATATAATTAGAAGTAACTGAAAAAAGACCGGTAATAATCAAATCATATGTCAAATACTATACGCTCGCATTACCTAGTTTTTTCTACTACAATCACTAGCTAGCTAACTCGAGCTAGAAACTAAAGACGTACATGTGATATGAATTAAATTGTCATCCAACTAGAACTTTTATACTAATTTTTTCATTCTCGAATAATTGATCTTTTAAGGTTATTCATACTGATAATGATTCTAGCTATTTGAATTATCAAAATTAAAATAAAATAATCCTCATATATGTATTGGGTGTATTACATATATAGTAAACATAATAGTAACTATTTACTCAAAATTTCTCTGTTGGTTGAAGTACTCTCACGTTATGGGAAAGTTGTTCCGCTTTATTAGTGTCATAATAACACTGTCATTGCTTTATAACAAATTATATTAAAAAATACTAGCATTTTAGAAAGAAAGAAATTCTTTTTTGTTCGAAAAGAAGTTTTACTTGTCAAAAAGGTCACCAAAAAAAATCTGCCAAAAATCACACTCAAAATGTCCAGCTCAATATTTTTCATTGCTTACCTTCTTTTATTTGATATTTTCATTTGATTGATTAATATTCTTTTAGTCAAACTTTGAATCGTATATATATTTAACAAAAGAATTGAGCTAAAAAAATGAAAGGGAAAAGAAAACTAAAGGACTTAAATATTAATTCTTGATAGCATGTGTTTTTCTTTTCTTTTGGGTCGTCTTGTCTGTCATTTTGGTTTGGCTTTCGTACGAGATATATATTGCCATCATTTTGGGATGAGCAGACAATTCTGACAACAGAGAGAGAGAGCGAGAGGGTTGTTTTATCGAAAAGAACACCATCACATCCTACATGCCACACAAGAAGCCACAGATTTGATTTGCTTTTTGTTTTTATCTTCATACTATAATAAATATTAAATAGGTACATCTATACCATCAACTCTATGAAAGCTTTGAGCAAAATAGTTTTTGGATACGACATACGAGGAAAGAAGCGAAGAAGAAGAAACTTCATTATTTAGAAAATTTTGAAAAAGTTTAGAAAATTTTCTATATAAGTGTATCATTATATTTGGACCTCTACAATATATTGATGATATATAGGTCTAGTATCATGATAGTATATTAGTGAAGTGTTCCACAGACTAAAAAACCAATCTTCCAACGTTTCATATTGGAAAAAAGAAACGTGTACGTACGTAGTTTGGTTAATTGTCATTTGTCAATCGGACGGCTGAGACACATTACTCTAAACCAGATATACAAATACAAATAACAATAAAAGAGAATAAAAAACAACAACAACAACAAGTTAACGGGCTTGTGTAGGTAAATAAATCATATTCTTTTTGTTTTTTCGACTTTTATATCAGTATACTATTATATTGTACTTTTACATTTATCTCACAATAGAAGACAAGATTAGCTGGGAAGCATCAAGCATGTAACCCTAACTACACCATCTTTTATATTTGAACTCTTAACTTTCGTTATGTTAATCAATGGTTTAATTAAATTTGAACCGTCTTAATTAGAATTGTTATACTACAACATATCATCATCTCACGCAGTTACCAAATTCTTGTTAACTGTTAATTTATGACAGACTCAAGACTATTTCAGTATTCAGTCCTGATTTATTAAACCGTCCTAATTTGTACTCTATAGTGTCAAGAGTACTTGTCGTTTTCCTTTTTATTTTGATTAAATACTAACTTCCCGTTTAGCCATAATAAGTTTTAAAGTGCAAATTAAAGGATAACTGTACACAATTAACTTGATTAGAAATTACAAAATATTAACTGATATATTCAATTACCAGGCTCGCTCGAGTCACAAATTAGAATTACTAGAGACAAAACAATGGTTCTCTCATTAATTTATGTGACTATATATGTCTATGTGTATCTAGTATCTACTAGACTACTAACCTTTATAATGATTGTTGAGCTTGTTGAAATTTTTTGTTATCACGATAATCTGATAATATGCTGGTCACGATCTTCAAACGAAGAGTTGGGTGAACCAAATCGATGGTCACTCTCTCTCTCTCGATGCTCCCTTCTCTTTCTAATGGTACCTCTCTATCTGTTTTCGTTTGTAGATCGTGACCAGCATATCTGAATTGGGATATTAGAGTTGTGTTCGATAATTAGGCTTATCTGAATTGGGATATATTCGATAATTGTTAAATATATATATATATATATATATATATATATAAAAGAAATAATATGTTTTACAATAAGTCTAATTCAAGTATATTTGTCATGTATACCAAAATTATGTAAATATATATTTGTTGTTCCATTTTATTACAAATCGATAACGTGTGCACATTAAACCCGATTAAGTGGAAGTGAGAGACTCTAGACGACTCAAAGGCTTGGGATTCCTTGCATTTTAAAGAAGATCCAAATCAAATCCGGTTTTGGGTTGGGTTAAGAGTTTGTAAGCTTCGTGAGCATCACATCTGTTCAAAACCTAAAGCAATCTTTTTTGATTATGTGCATTCACAAGTAAGTAGCAATGGAAACAAGAACCAAAAAATAAATCTGTTCGAAATAGCTAAACATATGATGTGAAAATTATACTTTATATACACACTAGGATCTTCATAGAAGAGAACAGACATTTTTCCAAAAAAAAAAAAAAAAAGGATATTCTTTCAAACCCGCACGTATGGGGAATCGAACCACGAAGCTTGTGACGTTGTCGGAGTGCATTTAAGGGTGTGTAGCCAATAGGCCACACGATCATTCGCTATATTAGCGACATTATATCTATATTAATCGAAACGAAAGACGCTTTGGTTCGGAAAAAGAAGAGAACAGCTTCCATCTTTGTGAGATAAGACAGCGAGACTTGGATTGAATGAAATTGAAATTCACAGGCGGATAATTAATTACAAGATCAAATCGACATTTTTTCAAAAAATGAAAAAAAGGGGAAATTCTTTTCAAACCCGCTACTGTGGGGAATCGAACCAGGAAGCTTGCCCCGCTCTCGAAGTATCAGCAAGGGTGTGAAGCCAATAGGCCACACGATCATTCGATACACTAGCGACATTATTTCTTTATAAATATAACCGACATACGCTTCGGACAATAATATCACTAGTGTACTTGCGCTCGCATTGTCCCAAACTCTCCTACACACAACTAAAGCAATAATAGTTATTGATCTTCACTTTTAGTATATAACAATTATATATATATATATATATATATATTAAATAGTGGTTTGTTATCCTTTCTCTGTTGATGAATTTTTTTCCCTTAGATTTGCACTTTTACTAGAGAGCTCGATGTATTAGTCAACGGTTGTTTTGTAGCAAAACTATATGTCATTTGTGTAAAATCAAGCACGTGAGTGGATCAGGCGTTGAAGGCGGCGAGGTTAATTTAGCTAAGGAAGGGCAGTTGACAATAACAGAGAAAGGCGGTGATCTAGACGTGGCCGGTCTCTGAGATTCACGTTCAACCATATATTATAGTATTACGACGAGGCTACGTACATATATTTTTAAATTCCTCATTTTTAGTTCAACTTTATGATTTTATCAAACCACAGAAACTGTTTGCTCTTTTTAATGATTTTAAACTATGATCGAAATTGTTGGTGAGCACATTAGAAAGTTTGGCATGGTAACGAATTTTTGACTAATACAAAAATATCAGAGTTGCGACAAGACAAGCACAAAATATTTTTCTTGATTTAGAGTCGGTCTGTCGACATAGAAATGTATAAATTTTTAAAAATATATAATTTAAAATTAACTTTTAGTAAGATATTTTCATAAATGAGAAAGAGAGAACCCTAATAAATATTTAAAAACCGTAAATATTGTATGGCTTTAATGTTATCTTACTTTTCTTTTGTTCTCAAACATGTATCTAATTTAATCCGTAAACAGATCTGAAATCTATGTAATATAAGTGTATCATACAAGATGTATCCGAGATGGGAAGGTAATTAAACAAACCTAAATAATTGATAGAATCCAAATTTCTATTCAAATGAATGTTGAACTATAAAGAAATCTCCTTAATAGTTTGAAGATCTATTAAGGAGATGTGATGCTCACGAAGCTTACAAACTCTTAACCCAACCCAAAACCGGATTTGATTTGGATCTTCTTTAAAATGCAAGGAATCCCAAGCCTTTGAGTCGTCTAGAGTCTCTCACTTCCACTTAATCGGGTTTAATGTGCACACGTTATCGAATTGATTGTCATCTCGTCATCTATCTGCAAGCAACATGGTATTGCTTAACTTACGTACTAACTTGTGTAAGAATGATCTAAGCGATAAAATTCTTAGAAAAGACAATTTTTTTTGAGTTTTCTATGCAAATATTTATGAAGTATTATTGATGAATGGTAGATTTCAAGTAAAATAATTGTATACTATTGGTTTAGAGTTATAAAAAATTGTAAACCACAACAAATTAAATAATCTATTATTTATATTCATCTTTTAACATGTTTTCTAAAAACCCCATCTGCTGTAATTATATAGTCACGTTTTTCTCATGAGGACTATTGATACGTATGTTCAATTTCTGCATTTAGTGTTGGTGGGATTCACCATAAAACCGACGTTTCCCCGACTTTAAGATAGTTAAACCCATATTCATTACATATAGTTGTTGTTATAGCTAGTTTGCATATATTTTGGGACCCGGACACATTGATAACAGTTTACGGAAGAAATAAATAAGGTAAATTTTGACTGAATATTGCTACTAGAAATTTTCACTCTATTAAGAAACGTACGTGTCTATGAGTTCACATTTTGCCAGAAAAAATTAACTTTAAAGACTCAGAATGTGAAGCTAATAACTATACTAAAAGTGAAGATCAATAACTATTATTGCTTTAGTTGTGTGTAGGGGAGTTTGGGACAATGCGAGCGCAAGTATCTTTGAGAACCGCCGCCACCTAGTGGGAGAATAGCGAGAAAAAAATGGGATGGCGGATGGTCAACTTTTTAACTCTTTCTCCAACTAATGGTCTTCAATTCAAACACTCTTTAAACCACTGGCGGCTTCAACAAAATGCAACTTTCAGGAATCACGATTTACTAGCATTTAAATATTTATTAGGGTTCTCTCTTTCTCATTTATGAAAATATCTTACTAAAAGTTAATTTTAAATTATATATTTTTAAAAATTTATACATTTCTATGTCGACAGACCAACTCTAAATCAAGAAAAATATTTTGTGGTTGTCTTGTCGCAACTCTGATATTTTTGTATTAGTCAAAAATTCGGTACCATGCCAAACTTTCTAATGTGCTCACCAACAATTTCGATCATAGTTTAAAATCATTAAAAAGAGCAAACAGTTTCTGTGGTTTGATAAAATCATAAAGTTGAACTAAAAATGAGGAATTTAAAAATATATGTACGTAGCCTCGTCGTAATACTATAATATATGGTTGAACGTGAATCTCAGAGACCGACCACGTCTAGATCACCGCCTTTCTCTGTTATTGTCAACTGCCCTTCCTTAGCTAAATTAACCTCGCCGCCTTCAACGCCTGATCCACTCACGTGCTTGATTTTACACAAATGACATATAGTTTTGCTACAAAACAACCGTTGACTAATACATAGAGCTCTCTAGTAAAAGTGCAAATCTAAGGGAAAAAAATTCATCAACAGAGAAAGGATAACAAACCACTATTTAATATATATATATATATATAATTGTTATATGTAATCTAGAAATAGTTATGATTATGATGGAGATAATAAGATATGTGGTGAACTATTATACGTAAGAAGGAATCGTCTAGTCACCTCCATGCGTTCCACTGAAAATAACCACGCTTTCCACTTAAATTTGCATAAATAATTTACAATTTTGTCGAAGAGAAAAAGATCCGGTAATGCCTATTTTTTAAAAAGAGCTTTTGCTCCATTTAACAACTTCTATATACTAATATATAGCTAGTTAACACTTAACACTGAATCATGTGAATTGTATTTCTCCTTAAGACAATGATTACACAACATATACATGTTGTTGCGTATATCATTGAATCGCTAAAACATGCTAAAAGTTGAGTTAAGTCAATTCGGAGAGTGGGTATTTAATTAGTAGAACAAAACTGATATGAGAACCGGCGGTTCTCTGTGTAATTAGTTACTTTGATAAGGGGTTTTGGAATGGGGCACTAATTTGGATGAACCTGATTGGGTGAAGGAGTTATGATATGGATTTAACTCGCGGTACACCTTGGAACAATATTTTTAATTTAAAAATTTTAAAATTTATATTGTATTTATTTGTTATTTTATTATTATTTTATTAATTTTAAAAATATTAAATTTTACAGATATTTGATATAAGTATTCAAATTATAGATTTTTGTAGTGTTTTCAAGGTTTTAACCCGTGTGGTATATGTATGTCTAGTAATACATTTTATCTCCTGATACACATCTAAAAGTGTCACCAATCCCACCAATCTCACTCTTATTTAACGTGCAATACACCGTAGGACAATATTTGGTTATTTAACCCGCAATACACTGCAAATTAAATTTGTTACTCAAATTATATTGTATCATTAAAACGGAATAGGTCCTACAGTCACCAAACATTTACTAAAATGGATTTTGAAATTTTTATGGGATAATCATTTAATGCATAGACTTGTTTTAGGAACAAACATAATGTATATATATTTTCAACATTTGTATGGCAATAAAGGTTTAAAATTGGGTTGGTTTAAATAGATCCATTAATTTACTTTCTACAAATATTATTTTAGGAAAATCTGTAGGGGTTAATAGATGTTTTGAACATATTTATGGCAATGAACATATCAAATTAGGTCGTTTTAAACAGTTTCATTAATTGAGTTTGTACGAAATGTTATTTTAGGAAATTGATAGGGGTTAATGTTGTAAATAAAACAAAGTAATTAAGAAAAACTAAAAGGACATAACACAAAATGTACTTCAAAAATGTTAATATAGTTGGGGAAAGACTCACAACTCGAGTCAAGGGCCACCTTAAAACACATTTGGTAATAATTACAAATCCAATAACTCATGCGCATTGTTCGCATAATTTGGTTTGTGAGGTTCCATTTCGTGAGAGCTCATGAAATCGTTTAACGAGCCTCTCACGTGACTCGGAAAAAGTATGTGATCGAGATCTCAATACTTTTTTCCGTTGACGGTACAGTCTCATGCCTCCTATGAAATGTTTCGGCCTACGTACAATTTGCATTTTCTCTTCATCTCAAGCATCAGAACCGGAACGAATAGCAAAATTGCATCACTTCGTCCAATTCCAATAGCAATTATGCTTCCGCTAAATGGAGTGGATGGACTAAAAGTATTTAATGAATTATGTTTCCTTTTTATTTTTGGACAAACAAAAAAATTATGTTTCCATTCTCCTTGGTGAAGTGATATCCCAAGCTGTCGTAGTTTATTTTTGGGACATTTTTGGGACAAATATGGCATTTTATCTCGACTACTTGTAAATACTATTATTTTTTTCCCCTTGTACAATCAAACATTAATTTTAGGGATATGAAGTCAAACTGTCAAAGTGTAGCATTGATGAGTGCATACGTTAACATAGTTTTTGGATCTCTAAATTTTGCCACGAACTGAAATTTCCAAATACCCACACGGATGTTCTTCCCTTTTTATGGCTTTAATGTTATCTTACTTTTCTTTTGTTCTCAAACATGTATCTAATTCAAATCTGTAAACAGATCCGAAATCTATGTAATATAAGTGTATCATACAATATGTATCCGAGATGGGAAGATAATTAAACAAACCTAAATAATTGATAGAATCCAAATTTCTATTCAAATGCATGTTGAACTATAAAGAAATCTCCTTAATACATAGTTTGAAGATCTATGTTTAAACATAAAAATGTAATTTGTTACCCCAAACGCATATATCGCGCTACTTCGTTTTGATGAAAAAATTTCATCGCGTGCCGTTTAGTGTTCACAATTATGTTCTTAATTATCCTCCTCAAAACAACAATATTATAGCAATTCGTCTGAATACAATAGACTGAATTATTAAGTTGATTTGTTAAGTTATATATACATAGCAACTAGCTAACAGAAATACTATAGTCGTAAAAGGAGAATATTCTTATATTCACAAGTGTGGTCATATTTTAAAATAGATACCATAAAATACACATCATATGAAAGCTAAGATTAGACATAGTATATACATAGTTTGGTGGGAGGTAGCTCTCAATATCAAGCAAAGTATGGACCATCATCGGCCATCGCAAGCAGTAGGTAGTAGGTGTTTCAAAATAAGCTGGGTTGACATTAAACCAAATTAGTCCGGTTAGTTAATAACAACCTAAAAGACACCGGTTAACTTTTTGAAACGGTGTCGTTTCTCTACCTTACATATATCCCAAGAAAAATCAAAACACAGAACCCTTATTAAATGGCTAAATCCGATTGAAACACGAACTCGATTCCGACATAATAGTATTAACAACAAACCCTTTATACTTTGAACAAAAACAAAATATACATCATTCTTCTCTCAGATGAGAGGAATAGATCGAAGAAATACAAGCAGATTTGTCTCCACGACTACTAGAATTTGCTCCAGTGAAGTCATCTTATACCGTGGCTTGCTGACATTTTTGTAATAAAAGGGTGAATTTTTTTTTGTCTATAGCTCTAACGTGTTCTGGGTTTTGCTTTAGGAGTCTAGTGTAGGAAACAAAAAAGGATTCATCCCCATGTCCTCCCTCTTACGGACTCTGTTTCTTGATTTTTTTGCCATTTTCTTCTTTCTTCTTTCGCGACCGTCTCTCTCTTCTCTCTCAATGTAAACGGCGAATCCCGGAAAAATCAATCGGATCTGACGAGAACGACGTCGTCATCATCATCGGCGGCGGTCCCGGTGGTTACGTAGCGGCGAACAAAGCGGCTCAGCTTGGTCTCAAAACCACCTGTATCGAGAAACGCGGCGCACTCGGTGGTACTTGTCTCAACGTCGGCTGTATTCCTTCCAAGGTCTCAATTTCAGTTAATCATCTCCTCTCGCCTCTTCAATTTTGCTGATCATCATTCAGATTTTATCTCTGAATTTTGTGGATGAATCAATCTCAGTTGATGTGTATTTGAGAATCAATTAATTTTGCTGATCATCCTTTACTACTGGTGAATTGATGATTTCTGTGTTGATGTGTATTTGGATGTGTATTTGAAGTTAGTTCGTTAGTTTCTAGTTTCTGCTTGCTAAATTGGACTTTGCAAGTATCATCTGTTTTGCTGCATAAGCTTTTAAAAAAGATAGCAGACTTTCACAAGTTGTTTGGATTCCTGCAAATCCTTTAGTAATATGTTCCTGTTCGAGTATCTATAGCTCATGTTCTCGAGTTAGATGAGATCTCATGCCCAAGATCAAGTGTGTGGAGAAGGTACAATGATATCTTCATAGTCTCAAGATTTCTAGCTATCATGTAAACTTTAGGTAGTGATATTTCTGTCTCTCGTTGATTGTGTTTTTGCCATGTACTTGTTCCAATGTATGTGATGTAGCTAGGGGTGGAACAGATCTGATTTAGTTGTCTTCGTAATCGGGTTTAGTGATTTATCTCAACACTGATGAGAGTTTCTATGCTATTATATCTGTGAAATGATTCACAACTTTCGGGACCCCGAACCTGGATGTGTTCCTGTCTCTTGCTTAATCTTTTTACATGGAGATTCTGCTTGGAGTAGTTCGTTTTTGTTTCTTGAATCTTGTAACATATAAGCCAATGATGATCGGATCCATCTCTGCAGTGCATTAATCATCTTATTATGAATCAAGTTTGATAGATTCTCAAGCATTAATCAAGTTTGATAGATTCTCAAGCATTTATCACGTTTTTTTTTGTTTTTTTTTTTAATTGCAGCGATTTTTTATCTCAAACAACATTGTTGAAAGATTTAGTCTCTTGTCCTAGGATGAAGAAGTAAGGTTTTTTTTTTTCTTTTTTCTTTTTTCTCTTTTCAATACCATATGCTTGATAAGTAAGTGATTTAGGATTTTCTGTGTTTTGATTTTGTTTAGATAGATTGAAGAGCAACATAGGAAAGCATTAGAGGAAGATCCTTCTGATTTTGCATAGGATGAGGTTAGTATAGACTATAGACTACTGATTGGTGATTGCTTCGAAAGATGTCATCAACATCTTCTCTTACGCTCATTACAGAACTATTAACATTGACTGTGGGAATGAAAGACGAGACCAAAGGAAGCATGGTCCGCAATGATAAGGCTGGTGAAAAACCTGCAGCATGAGCAATTTAGGCCAATGGATTTTCTTTGATTTACACATGTTTCTCTAGCTTTCTTGATTGTTTACTATAATTTCTTGATTTAATGATTAAGCAATCTTGATAGGGGTTCTCTATTGGAAGAGTGTTTTTGTTTAAAGCTCTTTTTAGGTTGCTTTAAGTAGTTTAATATTAATTTTATGATTAATTTAATTACGAGCAACCTAATACAAGTTCTCTACTGGAGATGGTCTTAATACTCTACCCACATAGCCAGAACAAAAGTCACTGTCTTGATTGAGTCTCTCTCCTTTCTGCATCGAGTAAAGATCAAGAAAGTCTCAATCTTGTATCTTCTCATTACGCCTCCGTATAACGAATTTTACATCAGTCTTGCGAGGGAAAATATAGACTCTTTTGACTCTAGCTTCCAGTTGCTTTTACTATTGATGTACATGCTGTCAATTCTCCTATTTTTGCTGTTCTTTCTTACTTGCTGCTTGATTTTAGAAACCAAACTTTCTTAGTTCTTCTCTATCTGATATATACTTGGTAGTTTGGTTAGCGTTTATCTTGTATTGACCGGATCAATTCTTGTATGGAATTGTTAAGACAAAGTTGAAGATGTGTGACCTATGGTGTTTTATGCAGCATTTTGATATCATCTTGGTCTTTTTGGTGTTTTCTCAGGCAAACACAGTGAGGAAAATATAAGTGTTCTGGAGGAGTAAAAGAGGACAATCGGAGAATGAGAATAGTGGGACTAACAGGAGGGATTGCGTCTGGGAAGAGTACTGTATCCAACCTCTTCAAGGCTAGTGGCATTCCTGTTGTTGACGCTGATGTTGTTGCTCGAGTAAGTAACCATCATCTCTCTTTTAAATGTGTCACCATTTCGAAGAAAGAGATGCAATTTTAACTCTCAAGTAAAGTGTGGGGAAATCAGAAAAATGTGTTATTTTTGCTGTATAGGATGTATTGAAGAAAGGAAGCGGTGGATGGAAAAAAGTTGTTGCAGCATTTGGGGATGAGATTCTGCTTCCTAGTAGAGAAGTGGATCGGCCAAAACTCGGTCAGATCGTGTTCTCGTCTGATTCCAAGCGCCAACTTCTAAACAAGTAAGGGATTTGAGAGTTTCCCTTTTGCTTTCTCTATATTGTATGAGATCCCTGAAATTGGGGTTTTGTGTCTTTCTTCAATCTATAGGCTGATGGCTCCGTACATATCAACTGGTATCTTTTTGGAAATCTTGAGACAATGGGCGAGTGGCGCTAAAGTGATAGTTGTTGATATCCCTTTGTTGTTCGAGGTAAAGATGGATAAGTGGACAAAACCTGTAGTAGTTGTGTGGGTCAGTGAAGAAACACAACTTAAGAGACTGATGGAGAGAGATGGATTGAGTGAAGAAGATGCAAGAAATAGAGTGATGGCTCAGATGCCGTTGGATTTAAAAAGGAGCAAAGCTGATATTGTGATCGATAATAATGGTAGTCTCGACGACCTCCACCAACAGTTCGATAAGGTTTTGTCTGAAATCAGAAGATCATTGACATGGACTGAGTTTTGGCGTTCAAGGCAAGGAGCCTTCTCAGTTCTTGGCTCAGTAATTTTAGGAGTCTTTGCTTGCAAACAGCTCAACATTGGCTCTTAGCATTTTGAATTTTACTGTGGTTCAAAGTCATCACTTTTGTTATTGTTAAAAAAAAAATCATTGTAATAATCTTACAACTTTCAATTATTAATCCGTCTCTGACAATATCTCAAGCTACACTATTCACTAGTTTGGTTTCACTCTCCTATTCAGTACTCAGAGTCTCAGACATCCATTATCTATCTGCAACTTTAAGCTGAGACTGAGAAAAAAAGAAGAAGAAAGAAGCAGCAAGTGACAATTAATCATAGGAGGCAATGAACGGAATGACCATCAACATGAAGACATCGTAAGGGATTGTTGCGTAGCCTGTGTAACCAGGGTCATTCTCTTTGAACTTCTCTGTCAATCCCTGATAATAAGCATATGACACATGTTTTAAACGATTCCAAGTGGTTTAGATTCATATTTCAAAAATTCGCGATGGAGGTTAAAAGATCATAGTTCCTACCTTCACAATCATCCCACACCTGCTAATCCAGCAGAACAAAATGAGAGAAACGAATCGATGATGTTTAGAGAACGAATCAAGAACCGCAAGAATTGATGAAAACTTACTCGAGGAAGCTGTCAAAACAGAGCTCAATAGTTTTGCCAGTCTCATCATCAAACTGAGTTTGGATTAGCTGGAGAACCGAGGTTGGAAGCATGTACCCGAGATGATAGAAAGCATCTCTTAGCTCAGTATAATTCATCTTTCCGCTCCTATCCCTATCGTAGCTGTCAAATATTGCCTACCAAAAAACACACACATACAATCATAATCCATTTGAGGCATTTTAAGAACACACTTAGAACAGCTAATGAGATTGATCACACGGTTGGAAAAAACTTACACGCCATTGCGCAAGACAATTCCACAACTCTACATACTCCTTAGGACCTGCACATAGGTTATATAAAACATGGTTTATATTTATTCTATCACTAAACAGAGATCATCATAACTATTCTCAAAGCTCTTAACTAATCAAAACACATCAAGAACCAATCAAAAAAATCGATTCTAGTTCAATGTTTATAACAGTCTGATTTATAATGAATCTAATCTCTCGAATCATGTAACACTTTGTACCAGTACCACCACCAAAGAAAGAGTGACTCATTTCACACTCTTATTTGAATGTAACACCAATTTAAAAAAAAAACTTCAATCATACAAACAAAAGCCATTAAAAACTAAAAATAAATTTTTACCAAGACGAAGCAGAGAATCTCCAGGACTCTTATAGATGAACATAAGAAACCTAATCGTTCTGTTACTAATCCCTTGGTAGCCAGAACACAACAACGCTTGCCGGAGCTCCGACTCCTCGAGGAATCCGCTCCGATCTCTATCCGCCGATTCAAAGCTCCTCACAATATCCGGATGCGTTTCCGACGAAAACATCCCGGACCCGGGGGAGGAGGAGGAGGTGAACTGTTGAGTTGGTTGATACGCGTAACGGTATCTGTTTTCACCGTCGTGTTGCTGATGAACGTACGATTCTGGTAGCTCCGGTGCCGAAGGTGCGTAGGCGTTTGAGTACGCCATTCAATTAGAACTATGAGATGCTTAGAGATGGCCTTTTAAGATTCTCAAATTCTCCCAGAGGTTGAAGACGACGGTTTCTGATTCCGCGTGTTTGATAAATTTTAATAGTGCAAGGCTTGGACGGTCGTGATTTAGGAGAATTAATCTAACGGTGAGATTGAGAGCGTGCTCTTAACTCTTTAGTGCTAGTCAATTTAAATATGGGCTTTTCATATTAATGGGCCAGTATACTAGTATGGCTATTGGACGGTGAGGATTTAGTAAAACTAATCCAATGGTCTGAATTGAGCGCGTGCGGATTGCTTTGATCAATTTAATACGGGCTTTTGTGATATTACTGGGCTGAGTTTGAGTGGGCTGATCTGTCTTTGTTTGTTTTTTTTTAACATAGGGGGCGGGAAAGACGGCGAGTGAGAGGGGGAGAGTGAAGATGGAGTCGGAGAAAGTGGTGGTGGACGAGCTGCCGCTAGCTATCGTGCGCCGTGTGGTGAAGGAGAAGCTGTCGGAGTGTTCGCCGGATTATGACGTCAGTATTCACAAGGAAGCGTTGCTCGCATTCTCCGAGAGCGCGAGGATCTTCATCCACTACCTTTCCTCCACGTACGTACGCCTTATAAAACCCTAAGTTTCTGAAATTTCGTCGTTTGGGTTCCAATTGAGCAGTTCCAAGGTTGGTTTATTGTTATTGTGGTTTGATTGTTGAGTTTACTGTTGTTATTTTTTCGTTTAATTTTGGGGTGTGATTGATAGGGCAAATGATTTTTGTAAAGATGCAAGGAGACAAACGATGAAGGCTGATGATGTGTTTAAGGCATTAGATGAAATGGATTTTTCAGAGTTCTTGGAGCCGCTTAAAGCTTCCCTTGAAGGTTTAGTTGTTTGTTCTTGATGAAGATCATATTGTACTTAGTTCATAGAGTGGTTTAGTAGAAGTGGTTTAGGTTGTTGATTTATCTCTTGTTATGGAAGAGATAGGATTGTTTGTTTTCCCAACCTTAAGGTTGTTTTGTAAGTGAATTATGTTTGGACACTCTGACCTAGGTGTGTCCGTTTTTGAGCTTATGTCTCCTCCTAATGTTGTAGTCCACATGACTGGTTTTCAGATTTTAAGAAGAAGAACGCGGGGAAAAGAGCAGGTGGTGGAGCAGCTGATTCCAAGCCTGCTGGTGGAGCTGCTACGAAGCCCACAGAGACGAAAAAGAGGAAACAGGAAGGTCCATCAACGCAGAAGAATGCAAGGAAAAGCAAAAGAGATGATGGAGGTAACAAGATTGATGAGGAGAATGAGAATGACAACACAGAAGAAGAGAATGGAAACGATGAGGAGAACGAGAATGATGATGAAAATACCGAAGAAAATGGGAATGATGAGGAGAGCGAGAAGGAGGATGAGGATGAGGAGAATGAGAAGGAGGATGAGGATGAGGAGAATGAGAAGGAGGATGAGGGAAACAGCATGGAAGATAATGGGAATGAGAACGACGAGAGCGGCGATGAGGACAATAGCATGGAAGAAATTGGGAGTGAGAATGGTGAAGATAATGACCACAACAACAGCAGCAACAGTAGCGGTGAAGAGGTAGAGGGTGATGACGAAGATGATTGAGCTCAAGGTTCCTTCATATATGTTTGCATTGAAAATGTTTTCAAGTTTATGTTGGATTACGTTGTAAGCTTGAAGCAGTGTTTGTGGCCATGAGAATGTCATAGACTCATATAAAATTGTTTTGCTGCTCTAGTGTTAACAGGTTAACAGACATGTAAGTGAAAGTTTTATAAAAGAGTGAAGAACCAATTTTTGCTTAATTATTCATTCTGATTTAGAGCAAATTTTACAACAAGAGCAAAAACTCTAAACGGGAAACGTTTGACACGTTTAATTTTTTTTGAGTTCGGATGTATAAAAAAACTAAAGTAGTCACTTGGCTTTTCACTTCATGTACTCGGTGACACGCTGTGAAATATCATCGAGGAAAGACACAAAACCCATGGCACTAGCAAAACCGCTACCATCGACGTCTTGTTCTTCTATAAGATAGTTCTCAAAGGCAGTAGCATCGTCTTGTCCTCCTCGGATAAACATCAGTTTTGGTGTGATGCTCCTTTCTTGCTTAACCTTATTTATGGTCTTCCTCAATAAACCTGTATGATCAAGTTCATAAATCAACATAACCTGACAGATGTAAAGGTGGTTGAAGTGGATTTCATTTGGCGAGCAAACTTACAGTCTTGAGGAGGAGGGAAAGGTATTGACGGGTCTGCTGTTGATGAGTAGAAGACTATCAAAGTGGTATATGCATCTAGGAAAAATATCGGGCTACCACTTGTTATCAATGCCGCACGGCTCAATGAATGACGCGGGTATGCCAGTGTATCCGGTGTTGAATATGACATTAGCGCTGGGTAAATCCCGCAGTGGAGCGAGCTCGGGTCCAACACACTGCGATTTTGAGAAAAGAAAAACACAGTAAATCTAGAGGGTTTGATTGTTTGTTAGCTTATACATGGTATATAATAAGGGCTTTTTTGTACTTGTAAACGCAAATGCAGAAATTGACATTTGTAACAATTGCAGTCTAAGATACAATAAAACTCACAACGAGTCATTAGGTTATTGGGATGATTTTACCTGAAAAGGCATTGCAAGTAGATTCTGTAGTCAGGATGAACACCTTCTTCATGAAACCGGAGAAGGGGATTACGCAGTAAGGCAAAAACTAAGCGAGGCAAAGGCTCAAGTTGAGGACATTGTGAAAACGTGATATCAATCTGAGAACTCATCGACTTGTTTCCGTTTTTGTATTGGACGAGATTGAAGGCATCGTTGTATTGTGCTGTCAGGATTACTAGCCAATCATGAAGCAGTGCCCTCCCTTCTCGGACTCCATCTTCCAGAGAGGCTAAAATTACCTGCAGAGAAATAATTACAAAATTCCATACATAATTAGCAGATTAATAATGGATCCATTTCTTTCACAGGAGCTGGGATAAAAACATGAAATGACATTTACCTTGTGAACAAGCAATGAGAGAACAACTTCATGATCCACACTGTCGTAAATTTCATTGATGTTGCGGGCAGTTCCAAATTGCATGGTTCTGATCCTTAGTCGTCTCTGAAGTGTGTGTTTGCCTCTGTAAAACATAGATTAGATCAAATCTATAACGATACTCTATAAGATCCACAGTATTGATTAGGATGCATTGCGATTCTGGGCTCTGGGATAGACTGTGTAAAAGTTTATAACAGGATATAAAACGTTAGGGAGATTTAAGGTTTAGGATCAACTCTATGTTTTGGCGTGGCCAGCGTATTAGTACTCGATTTATAAAAAATTCAATTAAAAGCTTAGCCCCCTATGCTTACCAGTGGCGTACAATGACTACATTAATCAATCAACAGCATGGATATCAACATACCTACTTGACGATGGCATTTCAGAATTTGACAATCCCTCGGGAGGGACGACGACTGTGTACTGAAATGCAATTTGCACCACTGGTTGCTCTCCAGAATGTCTGGAAAAGGTAATGATCAATAAGAAGTTAGCATCTTTGAGTGCCTTGTCTTTTATCAAACTGGTGACTTCCTCTAAAATGCTTAGCTTTTATTCTTCTTGGATTCAACAATTTAGTACAAGTTTGATAATTCTAAAAATAATAATATCTGATTGCATGTCAGGAAAAGCATGACAATGACTAATCAAGGACCAGCCGCTTAACAAAAGTCTGTGAGTTAATGGGAACAATTTGCATCCATTTCATCACTTCCACCCAATCATGAAAAATTTATAGGAAAACGCAATTGCTGTTAAGTTTACCTGGAAAATCCAGTATTATCTGCAAAATCAAAGTCATAAGCATATGTTGCATATGAATCACAGCAAATGATATGTTGAAGGTTCTCGTACTGTGGATCAGGAAAGAAGTGACCAAACTGCAAAGCACGGCTAAACTGTTAGGTGAAGCAAAATAAAGAAACAGAAAAGATCATTATTTGAACTTTCGTTTCTCTCTAAATCACATACAGAGTTGCCAGGTTTGAATTCAGTTGACGTTCTCAATCTCAAGACGCAATTGAAAGCATACGGCCGGTTAAGCATCCGAAACCTGCAAAAGAACATCATGCAATTTTGTTTTAATTAATTTGGTAACACGTGAAGAAAGCACAGCTGCCTTCTTTCTATTAAAGTAAGAAAAAAAATAATAATGCTGGCCAAGCATCAAAACTAACATGTCTTGGGGAAGAGTTGAATCATCAGTGCTTGAATACAAAAACAGCGAACCACCACTTTCGATGCTAAGGAACTTCAGGGATGCTAAATCTGTGTACTCATTTGTAACTGCAAATAAATCTACGCATACACCTGACTGGACAGCAATGGTGGCCTATAAAAGAGCCGTTAGATCTACGCTCATAGTATATATCCATCCTGGAGACCGAAAATTTTGAAATAAGAGTCTTACTAGGTCTTTGTAGAATGGTGTTTGCTCAGGAAGCAAAGCACGATCAGCATCTACCCTTTTACTTGCATATTGTTCACCATATCTACTTGTATCCAGTTGCCCACGTCCATAATCAGGAGGACCAGATAGGAAAGCAAACACCCTAGCTGCACTTATATCAAGTCAATAAAACACTACCCACTACAACTATGTTGAAACATATAGAGTATAGGCATGCTATATAATTTTACATACCTAAAGCAAATGTATTCCCAAATTCAGATCCTAGATAGTTAAAAAGAGCTTCCATAGCTGTACCAAAGCCTCTACCACCCATCAACACACTATCCAGTCCTTGAGCTGCTCCAGATGATCTCTCCCAGGAAGTTATTGGTCTGAGTGTCTCAAGGGCAGCAGCAATACGATCCTTGCAAGTTTCTACCTGCATGAAGTATACTAAGGGAACTTAGTCTCTTTACTGGTGTTCCTAGCCATGTGATCCAACAATCACCATGAATCACCAAGGAAGTAGGAAACATGAAAAGCGATGTTAAGAAATGACCATACCGGAGCCAAAAATTGTAACAAGGGCATGACATCCTCAAGTTCTAGTGATAAACTGCCCTCTGCATCAGGGGGAATAAAAACATTTTTTACAACTGGTATAGGTCCTTGAACATCATACAGTCCTATTTTGTGGCTGAACGTAACAAGACCAAAAAGAGCCCCTGGACTTAGAGCTGCAATATAGAAAAACAAGAGAGAAAGTTTCACCCTCAGAACACATTCACACAGAAGAAGAATGAATCTTTGTCTTTAAATTTTGTATGAAATGACCTTCCAGAGCGGCTAGCAATGCACTTTTTGTAAGCTCCAAAAATTCCTCAGAAGCTGTAGATTGAAAAAGTAGGCATGAGCAACACGAAATCGAAGAAACATTTCAACAAGTAGATGACAGTAATACAATTCAAAAGAGCAGTTTTAGCAATCATATATGGATCGTTCTTGCGGACATCAAAATGATATTTACAAGAATGAGAGACTAGGACGTACATGAAGTACACAAAACATTATGTCACAAGACCAATCAAACAGAAAAAAAAATTGATAAAGACCAGCTGAATGATAATTAAACTCACTTTTCAGTACAATTCGAAGTAAATCTACTGTACCATACCATAATATCTCATAGTCATGGCAAAATCACAACATAAGAGACTTGGACATTCACAAAGTACACCACATTATATTCAAAGACCATCCAAACAGAAACTTCATGAGAACCAGAGCTGAAAGATCATACAATTCAACGTTCCGAACAATTCGAGGTAAATCTACAGGGTTCTTTCTATGCCCTATTTCCAAAGTTATGGTAAAATCCCAACATAAGGAAGCCAAAACTCGATATATACGACAGAGAAACATACAAAAACCAAGCTAGATTCACATTCTACACCAACTCATAGCAAAATGATACTCACACAATTCAACTACAATCTACACTGATCACAATGAGCTTCACACACAAGAGAGAAGAAAGAAGACTTACACGAGATATCAATCGCCGCAACATACACAGGCCGCGCTTGAGTCATCTCTTCCTCCGATCCATCCACTAGAAAACAAACAATTAAGCAAGAATCAAAACCAATTCCAAGAAAAAACAAAGGGATGCGAGGTGATAATATATATACATACGAGGGAACTCAAGATCAATGAAGGAAGAAGACATTTCAGGTATAGACTGAGGATTCGAGTAACGAGCAATAGCATCAGAAGGCAGTCCATTGAGAGTTCCGCAAAGGGAGCAACTCCAAGCCCATTGATCAAGCTCACAGTAGGTGTTGAAGTAAGCGTAGCAGTTTTCGCAACGAGGAAGAAGGTGGCCGTTAGATCCGTACGCTGGTCCGATTCCGTTCTCGTCTTTAGCCGCGAATGGTGTTACTGTCAGTCCCCAAGGGAGTCCTGACGCCTCTTGAGCGTCTACATCGATCGGAAAACGCGACACCGTTGCTCGCACGGCCATGTATGTTCTCAGATCTTTCCGATTGGTGATTTTTTTTGATTTTTGGTTTTTGGAGAATTGGTGTGGGTCGGTGAAATTGGATAGCACAGGCGACAATTTTGGCGCAGGTTAGCTTTTTATGTTATTTTCGTCTTCGGCGCATGTTAGTGTAATGATGTGAACTTATTTAGTAGTATAAAGAAGTTTTTAAAAAGGTTGAAGTGATGGACTCATAAAACAACCGAAGTCTAAGACTAATTGCAAAGATTGAAGATCCGGGGGAATGCATTATATTTTCTTCACTAGGAGAGTTTTGTTAGGGACTATATGTACCATATAATATAGAGTAATATGTTAATATTTCTTAGTTAGTTAGTGTTTGGGCAATTCTCACAAACAGCACAAAAATAAATAATTTTTGTATATAAACTTAGTACATTATCTTTCAAATTTCAAAAATTGCATCATGCTTCAGCTTCAGTATTAAACTTTAAAATTAAATCCTAAACTTTAAATATTAAAAAACAAAGGAGAAAAATAAGGGAAGGATTTGTGGTAAATTAAATCACAGCTAATGTAAAAACTAAACTTAGTTAGTATGTAACTATAGCTTTGAATGGTTGTACAGTATGCTCCAGAGCAGACTAAAATTGGACTAGTCTGCATTTAATTTACCATTCATCATTGCATACCAGTATGCATTGTTGTATATTAAAAATCTCTATACTAGTATGCATTTGAGCGTACAACTCCATACCATTGTAAATTCACTATTGATATGCATTTTTTATTCTGCTCCTCAAAAGCTCCATACTAATATAAACTCCATACTAATTTGCTCCATACCACAATCCAATGTTTTGCATACCAAAATATTGGTATGTATTATCCGGTTTACACCATACCGTACAACCATTCAAAACCTATGTATGAGTTTCAATGAACAGTAGTATGAAAAGAGAATAATACCCTGATTTGGACAACCTTTTTTAAACAACGAACGATGCGGATTGTCGCGTCTCAAAATCAAAATTTCTGAACTGAATTAGCGTTAGCGTTTGCGTTTGTAGAACCTTTAGATTCGATTTCTGAAAAGAGAAATGTTCTCTTCTTCGTTATCCTTTTTCTTCTTCTCTCCACTGCTATTCACAGTCAAATTGAGTCATAAGCTACCTTTATATTCGATTTTGAGGTAGGGAGAGAGAGACCATGGAAATGGAAGGAAGAAGACGAGAAGTGGTTGTTTCATCTCTGCAATTCGCTTGCTCCGACGATATCTCCACCAATGTCGCCACCGCTGAGCGGTTCGTCTCTCTCTCTCTGTCTGTCTCTCTCTCTCTCTCTCTCACTCTCATCTTCCTCCGTTTGAAATTTCGATTTCGGTAATCTGAGAATTGAATTGTTTACGTTTTTATTCAGGTTGGTCAGGGAAGCTCACGCTAAAGGAGCTAACATCGTTCTAATTCAGGTCATTCTTTGTTCTTTATACGATATATATAGTTCTATGTTGGACGATAACATTGATTTGATTTTATTTTCCCAATAGTTTTTAGTTTCTTATATTTTATGGATTTTCACTTTTTTTTCAGGAACTTTTCGAGGGATTTTACTTCTGTCAAGCGCAAAGAGAGGACTTCTTTCAGCGAGCCAAGCCTTACAAGAACCATCCTACCATTTCGAGGTTGTGATCTCGGTTCCTTCCATTGCAGTAAAGTGGGATCTCGTTGTATTTGGTGTTTTCAATGGTTGGATAGTTTATTTATTTTTGACACAGGATGCAGAATCTGGCCAAGGAATTGGGTGTAGTGATACCGGTTAGCTTCTTTGAGGAGGCAAACAATGCACATTACAATTCAATAGCCATTATTGATGCTGATGGTACTGACTTGGGAATTTATAGGAAGTCACATATTCCTGATGGACCTGGTTTGTTAAGTTTTTTTTTTATTTGGAATTAGCTTTAGTTCTTGCTTCCTTTTTTTTTTTAATAGCTGAGGCCTCTTCTTATCTTCAGGTTATCAAGAGAAGTTTTATTTCAATCCTGGAGACACTGGCTTTAAGGTAGGTTTGACTAAAAGAATCTCAAATTGAAACATATTTCTTGTCTGTCATGTTATTAATTTCACAAGTTTGATCCTTTCCCCCTTTGGCGTGAATAGGTTTTCCAGACAAAGTTTGCAAAAATTGGAGTTGGTAAGATGTTCTGTTTCTTATGTCCTTTCCTTTGTCACTTGGTCTTAACTCGAAGTATTAATGAAATGTCTTGTTCAGCTATATGTTGGGATCAGTGGTTTCCTGAGGCAGCTCGAGCTATGGTTCTACAGGGTGCTGAAATACTGTTTTATCCCACTGCTATTGGTTCTGAACCTCAAGACCAGGGATTGGATTCGCGTGATCATTGGAGGAGAGTTATGCAAGGGCATGCTGGAGCTAATGTGGTAAGCCACTATTAGGGTTTTAACTCTTCAATTTTTAGAGTGACTATAAAATTACATGTGCCTAGTTTGTTCCACTGTTTTCTTCTGATTCTAATTTGCCCAAATGTGCTTCACTTGTTAATTAACCGAGTTTTCTGTAACGGTTTGCTTATGAATGGGGCAATACTTTGGGTTTCAGGTGCCTCTTGTAGCTTCGAACCGCATAGGGAAGGAAATAATTGAAACTGAGCATGGACCCAGTCAGATCACTTTCTATGGAACTTCTTTCATTGCCGGTAACCATTTATAACTGATTCTGATGATATCAGTAATTTTGAAGTTTAGATGCAAATTTATCTTAACAATTTTTCCCAATACTGTTGTTATGATATGACAGGACCAACAGGTGAAATAGTGGCTGAGGCAGATGATAAATCGGAAGCTGTCCTTGTGGCACAGTTTGATCTTGAGAAGATCAAGTCGAAAAGGCAAAGCTGGGGAGTGTTCCGTGACCGTCGTCCAGATTTGTACAAGGTGCTTCTTACTATGGATGGTAATCTCTGAATTATTTTACTGCTCGAACCATTACCACAATTACTGGCTTAATCTTAAAGGGTAAGAAGCCCAAAAATAAAAAACCAGAATATGGTTAAATACATCTCAATATTTTCTGTGGCTCTTTCATCGTTCTAGGCTGTCAATTTTTCTTTGCAAAACTATTTTGTGAAAAAATTGGATACGTTTTTTTGTAAACACAAATGCATATGTTGTATTTCGAACAATTAGCCTAAGTTACATGCACCTTTGATAACGAAGAAAATAACACAAGAACATAAGAGAATTCAATCGACACACAATACTGCTAATGACGTTCTCCAACTCCAGCATCTGTCTTCATGTTTCCTGTTTCTTTTGATCATTAGCATTCACTTCACTCGATGGTATGTGTTCATCAGCAAGCGGTGTTATATTCCCGGATTCTTCAATTATCTCATCATCCTTGTCCTTTTCATCAGCATCTTCATCTTCGTCTTCTTCAGAATTATACATTTCTTCTTCTTGGTTATATTCTTCCACATCACCATCTTCAGCTTCACTTCTGTTATCACAAGGGTCGACATGGGAAGATGCAATTTTCCTCTCTCTCAGTGTTTTGTCTATGAGGTTCTTCAGCAAGTTCATCACTTGCACCGCATACATTAATGCTGTTAAAGGATCTGCCATCTGCAATAAACCCAAACAGTTTGTGGATGAGAGGCGTGATAAGTAGCATTGATGCATTTTGGTATTAGGCTATTAGCACTAAGTTTGAACTGACATTATTTTCTTAAGATCAATATGAGTAGATAAAATAGGAAAATTCTTTGAAAATTGTGATGCAAGTGTAGGTAATGCAAGAAGTGTGACCTGAGACATGTTGGGTGCAAAGACTAAAGCAAGGTTACGGGAGGTCATCTTGTTGACATCTTCAAACTCTACGAAGTCAGCCATTAGATTGATTGCCCAATTCAAAAGAGAAGCTTCTGTTTGCGGCAAGAGTCTCACAACCTTCACAAAATCCTCCTCTGACTCACACTGCATCACTTGTTGAGATGGCAGAGGATCAAGTACCCCTCTTGGTAATTCTCTGAACCATGCCTTTATAAGTCCGGCGAGACAGTGGATATCAATGCCTTCTGGTAGGACTCCTTTGTTTAACTCTTCTCTAATAAACTCTTCCTCACTGTTATCTCCTGTGATTCTGAAAATTCCTTCCACCTGTAAACCTCCTTGATCGTATAGCCGGCTTTGTAATAGCGTAAGTATTGTCGGAACACAATTCCCTCTCGAGTCGTATGATAACTGCATTGACTCTGTAGAAACCCCAAACACTGTTGCACTGCAAACCCGCAAATAGATAAACAAATCATGAAACAAGAACATCACTTGGAGATGGATTTCCATCACATTGTTCTCAAAGATTCATGATCATGTCTCTTAGACTACATTAGATTACATTACATTTATATAGTAAATTGAAATGGATTTAAGACACCCTTTTAAATCCTTTTTAGGATTTGTAATCATATATTGAATTCGGGTCAATTTGGGCCATGATAATGATTGGCGCAGTTCTTGTCCCTGTATATTGTGATAGGATTCTAACTGTTTTAAACGTCAAAACGAACATTACATTTTCTCTTGCGTTTGACATGTTATATATGATTAAATCTTCGGTAAATTTTAAATGCAAAGACATGAATCAAAAATAATAATGTCATAGGTTTGAACACAACTCACGGTCTACATTAAAATGAAGAAGAAGAAGAATCTGAACCTTGCACTAGGGGGCTTCTTGGGCACGTCGGGCTCGAATTCAGAAGGAAGACCGAGAAAACCATCGAAGCGATCGTATGTTACGTGAGCCACGTGACAGATATTGGTTGGGCGACCAATGTCCATGGCTTGCCGTTCGTTTTCCTCCGCCATTATATCTCTCGAGAAGCAACGAGATAGCTCGAAGACGACTCGACCAACTGACGCGGAGCTGCCGAACCGCGAGAGTTCGGGCTTGCCGCGCCTTCTTACTCGCGCTATCTCTCCTTCAAAGCCACGTTAAAAAAAATTGTGCACACGGTTTCTTGTTGTTCTTCTTCTATGATTGGGGTTTTTACTTGGCAATGTCAATGCGTAATAAGCAAGGGTGATATTAGAATGTGATTGTCATGGCCAGCGACGAAACGAGCTTACACGTACACAAAATGTTGCGGACAGATTGAAGTGGCGGTCAAGAGAAATGGTTAAGAGTAAGGTAGAACGTGGGAATCACTACTTTGAAAAGACTACTTAATATGTCTTTTTTTTTCTTCTTCTTATAATACGATACAAACCACACGATTCTAAACCACGTACGATTGGGAAGTTTATGTGTGGACTATAATTAAATCTTTATTTGATAAACAATAACATATAACTATATAAGTACATATGTATGAAGTGTGTTTCTTAACAAATTTTTGAAGCTTTTTTCCAAAAAAAAAAAATAATAATAAAAAAACAAACAAACAAATTTTTGAAGCTTCAAAATTTCGAAGACATTATATAAATCGCATGAATTTTCTTATATGAAAATTCTCATCTAAACATTGAATCGTATCACATTGCCTCCATGGCTTAATCTACTTAGCCATCCATCATCTTATTATTGCTAAGTTTCTCATTGCATTGATCATAACTTAAATTATGATAGTTTAATTAATCATGACTCGTTCTCCGATCATTCACTTGATCTGAACCAAGTCGTTCAGTCATTTCTTTGGACTTCTTTAGAGTGGAGATCCACATTAATATGACTCAATTATCCATTTCCTAGGACCTAGGCTATCTGACCATTCCAAAGTCCATTCAGATTAAATGGATAAACTATATTTTTTTGGTCCATTCATGATCTAGTCCATAGTCGATTTATAACTCGACTCCCAAACCAACATGTATTTAAAAAGCCACAAAGATGTTAGATCAGTCCAAGCCAATTAAGTCTGTTCCTCGTGGCCAAAACCATTTCAGTGGTTATCTTTGGCAATTTCAAAAATATAGAACTGGAAATTTCATAATCACTTTTTAGTTAATGAGGTTTTTGAATGTGGTATTCTAAACAAGTACGTGTGGCCATCTTTGGTCGTACCGAGGTTAAGTTGGATCTGACACGCATGAACGTGTTAATTAATGAAACAAGAGAAATTAAGAAGAGAGTAGTATTAGTTTTAGTGTTTCAATGATCTTCGCTGTAACCTGAGGGGTGAGATTTAGAAGAGACAAAACTGTTCTTGTGCATGTGCACTATGCTGCCTCCTCGCTTGTCCCCTTCTTCTCCTCCACAATATTCCTTCTTTGCTTAATTTAATCCTAATATAATTAGTGATCATTTCAATTAGATGATAATTCATTGTTACACCCATTTTATATATATCTGGATCTATTCTCTGGTACTCTCTTTTTAAATGACCACGAGGGCCAATGAAAAGTGGTTTCTTTTGATTTATTTTCTTGGAATCTTTCGTTGAAAACTAGAATTCTTTACAACATTTTAAAGTGGTAGATGTGTTTAGTCAGACGATGATCAAACGTCGTGCATCTTAACAAATAGTTGACACATAATCGAATGTAAATATATTAGTACATAATCAATTAAATAGTGTACATACTTACATTTATATTAAATTAAAAATGAAATTACATTTAAGTATATTAGCTTTTTTTTAAAAATCAGTAAATATTTTCCAAAGAAAATAAAAATAAATAATAGTAAAATTTGAAAACTTAGTTCATATATCATGGTTGTTGGCTCTACAAAATTTATCGCATTTTCACTCATAATCAATTGTATAAAGTAAGTAATAGATATTTATTAACGAGTTCCCGATCAAATTAGATAAAACTAATAATTTTCACAAAACATACTTTTTAGGTTGACAATTTGTTAAAAATACTTTTTTTGGAATACCCTTTTCAAAAATACATTTTTTTTTAACATTTTCATTTTTACCCTCTTTTAAATAATTTTAATGTGTTAAATTAATTTTTATAATTTGTTTTTTAGGTTTGGGTTCTCATTTTATATTTATCATATAGTTTTGAGGGGTTATTAGGGTTTAGTATTTGGAGTTTAAGGTTTAGAATTTAGTGATTTTATTCATAGAAAAGGAGTATTTTTGAAAATAACCAACATAAAATGGTATTTTTAAAAAGTAACATAGTAAAAGGAGGTATTTTTGAAAATCTTGGTATTTAACAGTTAATAACGTTATACTTACTCCTTCTGTTTAAAATTAAGCATCGTTTAAGATGTAGACGTACATATTAAAATTTTTCCATTTTATCCTTTACTATTCTAAAAATATCATTATTGGTCAATATTGAATCAGTTAAGATAAAACTGTATTTTTCCAAAAACTTTTATCTTAAACAGTAAACAAGATTTATTCTAAATAAAAATTTAGGTTATAAAACGACATTTTATTTTAAATGGAAAGGAGTATGTTAACAATTGGGCATCAGCTTAGACTATCGAGTAAAATATATTTGACGTGTTACCAACGAACTCGCATCGGTAAAGCAGTTGGAAAATCACCGACTCTTCTTTGATGGATAATAGTCACTGACTACCAATTTACTTTTTGGTTAATATTGTTATTATTTTTTGTGGTGATTGAAAAGAGAAAATTTACATCATCGTTTTTAGGACACGTGAAGTATATAGTACAACATTAATAGTTTATGCAATGCAAAACTTTCATCAGTTTCTTTTGTTTTACAATAATACTTTTCTAAAAATCTTACCGGCATTAGGCATATACCCTATTGGCCCAAATACCTAAAAGTAGGACAAATATCAATATGTAGATATATATATATATGACGAGCGAAGTCCACTAAAAGAAACAGAACATCACATCATGTCTTCCTCTCGAACACAACCCTCTTCTTCTTCCGGTACTTCTTCTTCAGTTTGGCAACTCCAATACATGAAGGTCCACTTCTTCACCAAGATTCGTTGCCTTTTGAAATCCAAAGCATCCACCCGCAAACGCAACGTTCAAGCCTCACCTGAGAAATCAAGAAACCATCAAGATTCCGAGAAGGTGGCCGCCCTCCCGGAAGCAGTAGTATCTAAGCAACCAGAAGATGAGAATGAGGAGGTTGTGTTGCAGAGAACGGTGAAGAAGCTTCACTTCGGAAGCTGGGAAGAGAAGGAGAAAGCTGCCAACGAGATCGAGAAACTTGCCCGAGAAGACAGGAAGACTCGGAAGCTGATGGCTGAGCTCGGTGTTATTCAGGTTCTTGTTTCTATGGTGGCTTCTAATGTCTCCGGCCATCAGAGAGCTGCCGTCAATGCTCTTATTCAGCTTTCTCATGGAACCTACACGTAAGTTCTTTTAATTTTTTTCAATTTGGAATTTTACTGATTTAATCAAATTATCACCTTTGATGCATGTGTATATATATTGTCAATATTCGTCTAGTTTAGGAGAACAAAATACAGTAGATGTTAAATGTTAAAGAAATTTTAGTATTATTGTTTAGTCTTGGTTTTTGTTTTATGTGTATGTATGGTACTTGTCAAATTATACCTTCTCGTGTCTTGCTTTACAATCATTTAGATTAGACTTGCATTTGATATTTAACCAACTTGCATTTTTTGCGTTATCAAATGGTGACTGAATTATTGGATTTAGATTTATACTTTATACCAAATTATATATTGGATTCACTTTTTTTTTTATTAATGTCCTTGGCTATATGTGAATTTTTGAAGATGATTAGAATTAGAGGTTAGTGGTGGTTACAACTTACAATATATCATATTTAAATCAGGAAACTATTAAGAAACATAAATATTTTGAAAATATATAATGAAGTTTTCGAATATAGAAGAACATAAGGTCATAAGTCATCATAGGTTGACAAAATTATCCACTAGAGTGATTTTATACCCGAAACTGATTCTTTTGACTAAAGTTGATGTTATGCCTAATTTTCTTCATTCACTAAAAGTTCAATTTCTTTTTGTCAACAATTTTTTTGTTTTTCTGGTTTTTTGTTTTTCTTGTTTGGTCACAGTTTTGATTTTGAAACTAATGCGATCGATAATTATAACCAAAAATAGTGGATCCTACCGTAGCGTCTAAATTTGCCTTTATGAAGTACGCACGACGTTTCCCTCACGTGCCTTTCTTTCTCCCTCTGATTTAAATTTGGTCAATATTGAGTGTTACATAAAGGTAACACTATCACCTTATGGCTTATACATATATAGATATAGGTATAATAATTAAATTTAGATATTGTGCATGTGTGTACCATATCACTAAAACTCTAAAAAGTGATTTTTTTTTTTGTTATAGTTTATCTGCAAATCATTTTCGTGTCAAACTTTAGTATATGAAAAAATACATTATACATGTACCTATATAACTTAGAAAAATACAAAGAATATAGACATTAATTAGAGTTTGGAAAGCTTTGGTGGCAATCCACTAAGAAATGGATGACTATCTATTGGTCAGTATTGCAATATACAGTATTCATCTATTTCTTAATACTAATAAACAAACAATAAATGTGACATTATAGTCTAATAATGAATGTTAAAATAAAAAATTAAGAAATATTAATTCCGAGTGCGTCGGAACTCGGAAGAGTCGAGAGACAAATCACGTTAGTTGACAGCCCATTAGTGTATGTATTATCTCTAATTGGCCATTAATTTTTCTGACCATTCATCTATTAGAAAAGTTGAAGATCATATTCCACTGACTTCTGTCTAGTCTATGTGTCTAACTAACTCCATACATCTAATATAATTATATAACATACATCTTGTTATGTTTATATAATACGAGATTTATAGCAAAAACTAGAGAAGTTAGCAAAAAGTTGAAACGCTGCAAAGTAAAAGTCACTTGTACTTGAATTGAAATTGATTAAAATGGGAGTACTTGTTAAGAAAACTTTTATAACTTAATCAATGTTACTTGAGTTTCTCAAAACTTTATCTCTTCTTGATTATCACACTTCTTTTAGAAAATACAAGGCTCTAACAAGAGGTGTAATAAGAGAATACTTTTGCATTAATCGATTTAAAAGTTTGATTGTTCTTTTTGAGAAGATTTATCTGGAGAAATTAGAAGATTTGTTTGATACTTCCGTTTAACAAATGAACCTTAATTAAAAATCACAATATTAAAAGTCTGAGCATCTTATTTTTCTACTTTTACTTCAGGAACAAGGCACTGATGGTGAGCGCCGGAATATGCTCAAAGCTACCTAATGATGTTGAAGTTCTCGACCAATCAACAAGACATGGCTTCACGGAGCTTCTGCTTTCACTTTCGTCTCTAACAATCACACAATTACCAGTTGCTTCGTCACGGATTCTACCATTCTTAATGGACACAATGAACTCAGACTCAACAGACATGAAGACCAAAGAGATGTGTCTAGCCACCATAAACAATCTCTGCCTCGTGTTGGAAAACGCAGGGCCATTGGTCTTGAGCGGGGCAGTGCAGACACTCCTAAGCCTAATGTCAGCTAAAGACTTGTCAGAGAAGGCACTAGCGAGTCTAGGGCAATTGGTAGTGACTCAAATGGGTAAAAAGGCAATGGAGGAATGTTTGGCTGTGCCCAAAGATTTGATAGAGATTTTAACATGGGACGATAAACCAAAATGCCAAGAATACTCGGCATATATCTTGATGGTATTAGCTCATCAGAGTTGGAGCCAGCGCGAGAAAATGGCCAAGTCAGGTATTGTGCCGGTTCTTCTTGAAGTGAGCTTACTTGGGAGTCCTTTGGTTCAAAAGAGGGCGGTAAAACTTTTGCAGTGGTTTAAGGATGAGAGAAATGTACGGGTGGGTCCTCATTCGGGTCCACAAACAGGTTGGGTGAGTCCTGAGATGGGATCTCCAATGAGTCCGAGGTCAGGGGAAGAAGGTAAGAAGATGATGAAGAATCTTGTGAAACAGAGTTTGTACAAGAACATGGAGATGATAACTCGAAGAGGGAATGTTGATATGGAGAGTGAAAGTTGTAGGCTTAAGTCTTTAATCATCAGCACAAGCTCTAAAAGCTTGACTTATTGATCTTTATTTTGTGTTCTCATATTGCTATATAAAGTGGTTAGGGAGTGTCTTGCTCTGAACACAGATTTACTTATACAAGTGAATTAAAAAGGGAGAAAAGAGAAGTGCAATTGCCAAAATATGAAACGCTTTTAGAGATCCATTGGAGACGAGACATCACCTTTTCTTCTCTTGTCGTAATTCAGCTGAAATCTGGAAAATGCTAGTGCATGGTCTGCTTCAAACACGATTCATTTCTCATTGGGATCAAGTTCTGCTTCTCATCGTCGACAAAAAGTTAACCTCGACAAATCCTGTTTTTCGAATATAATATTTTCAAGCTACCATTCATTACCTTTGGCGAGAGATGAACTCGCAACGTCATGGAGAAATCTCTACTGCCCCGAGAACTCTCACCAAACATGTTCGAAATAGAATGTCTTCAATCAGGATCGCGGATTGGATGGTTCATTTCAGAATCGGTTCGCTTCCAGAAGAAATATAAGTAGCTCTAATAGTTAGATTTCTTTAAGAACTTTTATATCTAAGTTGCACTCGACGTAAAAGCTTTTTCTTGTTTCAATAAATTTTGTATTTAATTATTAAAACAAAAACAAAAAAATGAAATGCATGATTGTGCCTTTGTAGTAGAGTTTGCAATGGAATATTTCAAGAAGGAATACCAAAACAAAAGTTCTTATGTGGTTAAAATCAAACGTGATAAAACGACAAAAGTCTTTATAATTTCTACTTATTACAACAAAAACATAACCCATATAATTCCTAAAGGTATGCAAATTAACAAAGCGGGAATTAAAAAACAATCAAAAGAAAATACAACCTTAATATCAAGACTCGAGAGAAAGAGTTAGCTAAACAAAACTCTAGCGAGAGTAAGGCCACTTGCCTTACGGAGTTACTTCAACCAATTACACCACTAACATTATCTACGTAACAATAACATTGCAACTTGTAATTATAAGAGAGTACGGCCACTTGATAAAATCAGTTATTGCATTATGGAGTTACATGATGGGACTTGCATAACCAAAAAATAGAGGGATTCTGAATCTATTTCTATTATTGAAAATTTGGTTCTGAAAAGAGAAACACACAATTTTCACATTTTACATTGGACGCAATTACGAAATGTTAATAACAATAAAAAGAGGAAAGAAAGAATAAACAAAAAAGTTCTCTTTCATTCATTGGAGAGTTTAGGGTCATCCTTCCATTCATTGGCAAAATAATTTGGTCGAAGAATCAAAGTTTTTGATTCCAATATCTGTATTATTGTCGGCTGTTTTGGTTCTATTCGAAGACCCAATAATATGAATTTTCTTGGACACTCATACATCATATCTAAAAGTTTAGGGAGATAAGATTTGTGAGACCGGCATATTTAGATTATTTAAAATTATGAAAATTATGAAACAATGAAACACGACTCCTCACCTTCTTTCTTCCATTCTTTTACCACTAACAACTAACAAGGAGCGAACACGAACGAAATACCTTATAGTTTTTTTGGATGTTAATTTTATAAAGGGTGATTCTCAAAAAATATCACACTTTTAAATAATCATATAATATCACAATATTTCAAAATACCATTTCAAATTTGGTTTGTTAAAATTACCGCAAAACTAAAATTAACCCATTGGATCTTCATAACTAAACCCTAAACACTAAAAACTTTAATCTAAAGTAGTTAATGAAACCCAAAAAATAAATTTCTAAATATTTGAAAATTAATTTTTATATTTGTGAAACAATAAACTAATAATGGTATTTTGGGAAATATATTTTTCCTAATTTTTATTTTATTTTGAGCTATTCGGATATCTAGTACTTATATATTGCATGTCTTGTTATAATAGGATCTTTCAAATAATATTTTTCTTATAATTAATTTTATATAGAAATATTTTTAAAACTTGTAAGATATATATCACAAATATGCAGTAACCATATGCATATTTATCTATATATATATAGACATGTATATTTATTTCATTCAAGCAAAATAGATATTTGATTTTTAAAATTTTCATCTTTCTGATTTGTTTTGCTTCTATCGAATTATGAATTTTAATAATTGTTTTTTTCCATAAGCTAATGGGGTAATCAACCGAAGTTTTCTTACTGAGTCGTTGACCATTTACTTTGAGTCAGTCAGCATATAAAAACAGAACCTAACATAAACGATAAAGAGAGATCGCAATTTAGTGTCCCATGTCATTTGGTCCCACTTCGTTAGAACATTCAAACCACACACTCAACATCTCCCACCACACTCTTAAAATTTGCGCCCATACATTCCATACATATTACCTTCATTCATGGATATGGCGTCAAGTATTTTCATCTTCATTCTAACTATACTTTTCAGTTACAATACTTCGGTAGCCACATCTCGTGGTGGCCTTTTTGAAGCTTCTGCCGTGGAGAAACATGAGCAATGGATGGCTCGTTTCCATCGTGTTTACACCAATGTATCCGAAAAAAGAAATAGGTTTGCTATATTCAAGAAGAATTTGGAGTTTGTTCAGAGCTTCAACATGAACAAGAACATCACGTACAAGTTGGATGTCAACGAGTTCTCTGATCTCACCGACGAAGAATTCAGGGCAACACACACAGGACTAGTTGTACCGAAGAGTATTAACGAAATTTCAGCATCAAATTCCGAGAAAACGGTGCCGTTTAGATATGGTAATGTTGATACCGGAGAGAGCATGGACTGGAGACAAGCGGGGGCCGTTACACCCGTTAAGTATCAAGGCCGATGTGGTAATTTTAAATATTTTTTTTTGTTTTTTTAACAACATACATTATTTGGTCTTGACATCATTAGTTTAGTTTTTTTTTTTTTTTTACATGAAAGTGTATAAGATATTCATGGTTTTAATAATACTAAATTTTTGAAACCGGAACAGGAGGATGCTGGGCGTTTTCGGCAGTGGCGGCAGTGGAAGGTATCACAAAGATAACTAAAGGCCAGCTCGTATCATTATCCGAGCAACAACTCTTAGATTGTGATAGATATTACAACCAAGGATGTCGTGGAGGGATAATGTCGAAGGCATTCGAGTACATAATCAAAAACCAAGGCATCACCACCGAGGATAACTATCCATATCAAGAATCACAACAAACTTGCAGCTCAGAAACTACCCAATCATCTTCTTTCCGTGCCGCTACAATCAGCGGATACGAGACAGTTCCAATGAATAATGAGGAAGCGTTGTTACAAGCGGTGTCTCAACAGCCTATTTCCGTGGGGATAGAAGGGTCGGGGGCTGCGTTTAGGCACTATTCGGGTGGGATATTTGATGGAGAGTGTGGGACGGATTTGCATCATGCCGTCACGATTGTTGGTTATGGAATGAGTGAAGAAGGGATTAAGTATTGGGTGGTGAAGAATTCATGGGGGGAAACTTGGGGAGAAGATGGTTTCATGAGGATCAAGAGAGACGTGGATGCACCCCAAGGAATGTGTGGTTTGGCGATGCTTGCTTTCTATCCTCTTGCTTGAATACATGTTGATTGATTTGTGTGCTTGAAATAATTGCACAAACTCAGATTAAAATATAAATTCTTATAAAAACATTATGGTCCCCAATCCCCATGTTTTCATATGCAAATGGATTGACCTTTTTATTTGAACTTACGTAAGCGCCGAAGAAAACACTCAAGAGTTCTAACAAGCAATAATAGATATGACCCTGATAATCATCAATACATCACTAATCTTTTATACCTATATATATATTACAGTACAGATACTACTCACACAGAATGAGAATATAGAAAAAAAACCTTCTTTAATTGGGAATGAGAATATAGAAAAAAAAATCTTCTTTAATTGATAAGAGAAGTGAAAATCTTCATTTCAAAGTGCTTAACTATGATAATGGAATCCAAAATTCAAACATACAAAAAGCTCTCACAAAAATCATGAAATTGGCAGGCTCGTTGGGTTTCTCGGATGAAATGACGACCGACGAAAAAAATGAGATGTGGTACGGGTTTATGTGCATACCACAAAAATGGAATACCAAATATGGTGGCCGAAGGATGTTATATCGCGCGCAGTTGGACGTTGTGCAAAGAGATCGCAAGACAATATAGATTGATGCGGTTATGTAAAAAGTAGCGCAGAGAAGACACGATATCTTTTTTTCTTTGGGGATGAGGATCCAAAGATAAGGAGTTTGTTATATCTACACTATTAACTGGGGAGCACACTTAGGCATACAAGAAAACAAAAAAACATGACATATATTCCACCAAACAGGTTCAATTACTTATATAATTAAAAATAAAAAAATAAAGTAATAAACAATATATGGTAAACAAAAACTGTTAGTCAAAAATCTAATATTTATGGAAATAATAATAACAAAATTAATTATAAAATAAAAATTACCCTATATTTTGGAAATAGTTTAAAATTTAAAGTTTGCTTCCATAAAAATCAAAAAAATTAAATCGAAAATTATATATATATATATATATCTATGTATATATCTATTAATTGGAAGCACACTTAGGGATACCAAAAAAATAAAAATATGACATATATATTCATGTTGGCAAACAGGTTCAATTACTTATATAATTAAAAATAAAAAAAATAAATAATATATGGTAAACAAAAACTGTTAGTCAAAAATCTAATATTTATGGAAACAATAATTACGAAATAATTATAAAATAAAAATTACCCTATATTTTTGGAAATAGTTTAAAGTTTAAAGTTTGCTTCCATAAAAATCAAATAATTTAAATCAAAAATTATATATATATATGTATGTAAACATATTTGATTTGATTTTAAATTGTGAGATATTTACGGAAATAACAAATCAATTTAATACAATTAGATAGAAACAAATAATCATATAACTATAATATTAATTAGGGAGCACAATTAGGGATACAAAAAAAACAAAAAAACATGACATATATCCACCATTTAAACAAACAATCAGAAAGTTTCATTTTAAAAAATTAATTACAAAGTTATACTTTGAATCTGTAGTTTTTATGAATGCAACCTTTACAACTTTGAAATAGTTTTTTATTACTTCTACATGATCAAATTGAATTGCATATACTGTTTTGACTCATTATTTTTTTTTCTTTTATTTTTACCAAACTAATAATAATATTAGTTTTTAAATATTTTTAACTTCATTTTTTATTTTATCAATACTTATTATAATGGACTTCTATAATTATGCCTCCTAAAGACTTTGGGTTGAATTAAATTAGACAAATTTATGTTTTCTGTCAAAATGTATATATTATGTATATATTATAGGTCTTCTCACTATTTTTAATAAATTGTCTAATATAAACAATTTAAACAAATTTTTTAAAAAAAATAAAAACCCTGCACAAAAGTGCGGGTTGGTCCATAGGTTTACTTCACAGAAATTAACCCCAAATAATTTTAGTTTTACTAATACATAATTAATTAAAAAATCTAATGTAGAGGGTAGTCATATACGAGACGCAAACGGGTAAATTTTTTAAAAATAAAAACATTATATAAACTATTTTTCATAGAAAAAAAAACAAGAAATAAATATATCAAGATGAAAATATAAAATTACAATAGTTAAATTAATGAATCCAAAATTTATGGTGAAGCGATTATTATTTCAAACGTTTAGAAATTTGATGAAGGTAAACCAATATAAGTTTATGTTATAAATGTTATACCAAATAATTATATTACAAATAAAATGTTATGTGGATGTGAATCTTTTACCTACTTCCTTATTTGTTGGACTAATATATACAATCTCAAATTGATAAAATATTATTAAAACTACGGTTATAAGATTAAAAAAAGGAACGTACCGTATATTGGATGGGACGGGTTCGAGAAACATATAACAGATATACTATCTTTCTCTTACTATTTTTTAATGTACTTAAATCTAATTATCTTCTTTCCAAACTAGACTGAAAATATATTGGTACAAAGTTAGATTATGAATGTTAATAACATTTTTAACATTCATAATTACAAATGTAATTCCGCATAATCCAAACCTAATTACAAACTTAATTCTTTTAAAATTAATTCCGCACGTATGTGCGGGTCCAATCCCTAGTTTATCTTAAAAAAGTTTAAGATAACTAAATAAAATAATATTATATATATGACTAGACACTAAAATTTCAATGAAGGATTAGTATAGTCCGTGAAAGACATTAAAATTTAAATATGCGCTAAAAAGTAAAAAAATTAAATTGTACTGGAAGTTCAAATAATTTAGTTAAAGTTTCATTCTGTACTTACCTACCATTTTAGACATATTAGCTTCCATTTTATGATTTTGTGAGGGGCTATACATTTGTTAGATCTTAAACTTTTTGAGGACCCTAGCTGTATGCATGATCGTTTCATTATTATCAGTTTACTATTTGTACGTAGCTTAACACAAGCCGATCAACACATGTACATTGTACAAGTACGTTACCTAACACAATTATTATATTAAAAAAAAAAAAAAGATTTCAACTAAAAAAAAATGAAAAATTTTGAGTCTACTAAATGATAACTAAACATGCCGTGAAGATGAACAATGCTAAAGAATATTGAATTTGGACACCATCGCTTGGAAATCTGCCACCTGGAACTACGGGAACTTGTTGTCCTTCACCTCTAGTGTTCCCACTATTTCCGCTACCGCCTCCACTATCACCATCCTCTACATCACCATTACCGCGACCGCCACGGCCTCCGCCACCCCCTCCACCTTTGCCACCCTTATTTCCTCCGGATCCACCACCGCCACCACGGTTTGAGCTTCCTCCTCCCCTTGCGCCACCGCCTCCTCCTCCGCGACTTCCTCCACCACTACTGCCTCCACCTGAAGAACCACCTCGACCGCCACCACCACCGCTGCTACCACCTCCACCAGCTAGCTGTCTTCGCACAAAATCACTAGGAAACAACATCGTTTCTACAGTAAAGTGATCATGACGTTTTAGATCAATAGATGAGAGAGAGGCTTGATCAAGTGAACCAACGGTTTGGATTTGCGTATGATTGAGGAGGGATAGGAGGAATATATAAAACATAATGTTACGCCTTTAGACTTCCATTTTGTATATAAAAAATCTTACACTTAAGGTTATGCTACGCCTCTATTTATACGATTTTGAGTAACCGCGTGTGTGTGTAGTAAATCGTTTTATAACTTGACCCGCTCGTTGAATTTTTCGCAAGCGACTTTCAAAAGTTTAAGCTTCCTTGCTTTGATTAAACTTTTACTAATTAGGATAAAACTTGACTTTTTCTCTTGCGTCTATAATTTGGTTTTGTTCTTTTCACCGAAGATTCTAATTCTGTTTTGTCGTTTGTCGTTTTAGATTTAAATCGTCGCTTTTAAAAAGAACGTTTTCATATAGAGCTTAATGTGACATTGTGACATTGTGACAGTAGACTTTGTCAACTCGTTTGACCAGTAAATTTACGTGTGGCAATGGCGTTTTACTCAGGTAATTAAGAGGCTAAGAGCATGTGACTATTAATAATGTGTAGCAATCTTGTTTTACCCAGTATGAAAAGTGGATCAGTTCATACTTATATTCCCTCGTTCATATTAAATATAATTTAAGGATTTTACACATTAATTATAAAAATAATTATATTTTTAGTTTTATCTATTGTACAATTGTTTTTATTGGTAAGGATAAAATAAGAAATATTACCAAACATATTTCCACTAAAAATACAAAACAACATTTGTCAGGAAACTAAATTTTAAGTAACTACACTATATTTGAAGTATAGTTGAATTACTAAACAACCTGATTTAAAGAAAATGATAGAATCTTTAAGAAAACAGGCTGGGGAATGGAGACTGGTCCTACTAGACGTTTGAACCTACTCAAAGTTAAAGACAAATATGATCTGCATTTATTTGGTCATCTCTTAACATTAAATATCAGAAGTATTATATCGCAAATATGGGGTACTTATTTTGGTTTTAACACTCATAATGATATCAGATATTTATGCAACTTTTGTTTTATTTTGTCCTAACTAAATGAGGATCTTGGTAAAGTGAGAAAGCATGCATGCTGCTAATCGCTCACGTAACCCCTCTTTCGGGCTACCGTTGAAAGGGCGTCCACCTCTTTTTTGTTCTTGTTTTATGTCCCGGTTTCTCTTAGGGGAGTCTCTAGATTGAGTTTGCTTCATCTTCTTAGCAATATATATAGTCTCATCACGTAAAGTTTAATTAATCGATCAAATTAATCTCAAATGTTTGATGCTTCCATGTTTTTTGAACTTTTGTTTTGGTATGAGACCATCCTTTTAGGTTGAACTAACTTCATATACAAACCTAAAATGTCATTTCCTAAATGATATAATGATATTTACATTCTTATAATAAAACAATGCGACAAAAAGCCACAAGGAGAGCCACCGACGGTGAAATGACAATTGCATGAAAATAGAGTAAGGAATACGGTGGAACGAACGCAACAGTTTATTGCTCCTATTAAAATCATGTTGACTATTTTGCATACTCGGACTTCGCTTCTTTATTTAATTCTTGTGACACCTATAATACTGTTTCAGTTTGAGATTTTATTTTTCCCACAACAAATGTTTACTCTATATCATTCGAATACTTTTCATATGAAGAAAAAAAGTTAATATTTTTTTTTTCCTGTTATATGCTTTTGTCAATAAGATTAGTCAAAAAGTGGACTAGTTCTGCGATGTACGCGAAGATAGTAAATTAGAAAGTTTTATGTTTTCTATCTATGACTTACAATCTTTGAACAACTTATACTATTAAAACGTTAATTAGCACCAACAAAGTTTTATTTGCGTCAGATTTTCCTAACTTAATAACTGACTAGAGTTCCCATAAATTCTCATATACCGATAAGATTTTAGATACACGTTCATTTAACGCCAAGCCAACTACCATGCTCGTTTTTTGGGACCCATTCAGTAATGAAGCAATTGTAAAACTTGTGACTGTCCTTGTATCGTTAAAATATCTCTTTTTTTTTACTTATATATACACACATCTTCTACATTATGTATTCCTCAAGTGATCTGTGCCTTCTCCAATGGCTTGGCAGTTAAATTTCTTATCTTTGTTCCTTTTCTCGGCAGCTCTCTCATCTTGCGTCGTGGTATATGCTTCACACGCACACGTCGAAGGAAAAGTCTCTTGTTTCGATTGTCCCAGCGATTATGATTACTCAGGTAATTTTAACTCTCTTATGACTATCGTTTTACTAGTATACACCTATCTATACTCAAAACACTTTTGACTAGACTTTATATCTTCGTTATAGGGATTACGGTCAGGGTTAGCTGTAGCCATATGAACACACGTTTTACCGTCACAACTGACAAGAAAGGCGAGTTCATGTCGGAACTTCCCTCTAGGGTAAAATCGAACTGTGAAGCGGAACTCCAAGGAAGCTTCAAGCAACTCTATGCTTTCAAAAATAACGCTAAGTCGAAGATTGTTAAGCTCGGGGGTGATAAATATGGTCTCTCTTCAAAGCTGATATTCTTGAAGTCATGCCCAAGAAGCCTCGGCCCTTTTGGTTCATCCAAGACCGTTGATTTTCCTGTTCCTCCCGAGTGGGGGTTGGCCCCTACTAGTTATTACGTTCCTTTCTTCCCCATCATCGGTATCCCATAAGACGCACCGTTTATTATCTTTATATTGTGTCTTTCATGTAATATATGATATAATATATGTGTAGAGCCATGTAACTATATAAGCTGTTCTTTTCAGGTCCATGCTTGAACTGAAGTTTGTGTGTTATCTTTAGTGTCTGAAGATGGTTTATGTTGTCCTTTATGAAGCATGATTTTAATGTGAAATTATTTAGGATTTGTGTTTATTTTTATTTTTAAGTTACTACTAAATACTGATGAGAATAGACAAAGACGAAAATACCCCTTCTCGTTGCAACATTTTTCCAACGTTCAGACAACCACCATGACTCTCATGTGTTCATTTAAGCTCTATCCGAAGCTTCTCAGTGCTTAGAGTATCAACAAGGATTCTAACAAATCTCCTTGATTTCTATCTCGGAATTTGGTCGAAAATTGCTCAAAGAAGTTTTAGTTACTCTAACTCACAAGATATACCTCCTTGCAAATATTGGATAGTATTAAATATATATATATATATATATATATATATATATTTAATATAAGTGGTTCGCTTCATTTGGTGTCCATTGTGTTTCCATCTTCAGGATGACTTAAAATTTGGGTCAGAAATGTTCGTATTTGTTTTGATAATAATAATACAAACAAGGAACATGTTTTCTTTATCATAGAATTTGCTACTAAACCATACGAATATGCTATTCATTATCATTTCAGATAGGGGTCGAGTAGTGTTTGGTGTAGATATTGAGTCTGATTTATGATTTCTGTTATATATATTAGCGCAGTTAAGTATAGAGCTGCCAAAATTGGTCTCATGGAATTCAAGTATATCAACATAGTTTACTTGAGGTTGATTATCTTAACACAAAATTTACATTCGTTGTTAAAATTTTTAGAAAATGCGGACATAGATAACACTTCAACTCAAAGTATGGCATACCATTTAAAGATATCAAGACCGAGCTCGATTGTAACATTTTTATGAACAACCAACTATAAAACTTTATTTATTTTTACCATATAATAAGCAGTACCATATGTAGCTTTAACTTACACATCCTCTGTGCTAGAAAGACTTTTTGGCCATAATTTAGGAAATAGCTATATATTGTAACTTGTTTCTCTAATTGCTTACATCTATAGGACGCAATACATATGCATAAGGAGGCGGAGTACCGTATCCACCTTGTGGAGGCGATGGAGTAGTAGGTGTTGGAGGCAATTGTATTGGTGGTGGTTTTATGGGAGGGCTGTATGTTGGTGTTGGAGGCACTTGTACTGGTGGTGGTTGTACAGGAGGGCTGTAAGTTGGGGTTGGAGGCACTTGTACTGGTGGTGGTTGTACAGGAGGGCTGTAAGTTGGGGTTGGAGGCACTTGTACTGGTGGTGGTTTTACAGGAGGACTATAAGTTGGGGTTGGAGGCACTTGCACTGGTGGTGGCTTTACTGGAGGACTATATGTTGGTGTCGGAGGCTGATGCACTGGTGGTGGCTTTACTGGAGGACTATATGTTGGTGGCGGAGGCTGATGCACTGGTGGTGGCTTGATAGGTGGACTATAGGTTGGAGTCGGAGGCTTATGAACTGGTGGTGGCTTGATTGGTGGACTATAAGTTGGTGTTGGCGGTTTTTGTATTGGTGGTGGCTTGACAGGTGGACTATATGTTGGTGTCGGAGGTTTCTGCACTGGTGGTGGTTTAACAGGAGGGCTATAAGTTGGTGTTGGAGGTTTTTGTATCGGCGGCGGCTTGACTGGTGGACTGTATGTAGGTGTCGGAGGCTTCTGCACTGGTGGTGGTTTAACTGGTGGGCTATAAGTTGGTGTTGGAGGTTTTTGTATCGGCGGTGGCTTGACTGGTGGACTGTATGTTGGTGTCGGAGGCTTATGTACTGGTGGTGGCTTTACAGGGGGACTATATGTTGGCGTGGGAGGCTTTTGAACCGGTGGCGGCTTGATTGGGGGGCTGTATATTGGCGTCGGTGGCTTTTGTATTGGCGGTGGTTTAACTGGTGGGCTATAAGTTGGTGTTGGAGGTTTTTGTATCGGCGGTGGCTTCACTGGTGGACTGTATGTTGGTGTCGGAGGCTTTTGCACTGGTGGTGGTTTAATAGGTGGACTATAAGTTGGTGTTGGAGGTTTTTGTATCGGCGGTGGCTTAACTGGTGGACTGTATGTTGGTGTTGGAGGCTTCTGTATAGGTGGTGGTTTAATAGGTGGACTAGAAGTTGGAGGTTTTTGTACTGGCGGTGGCCTGACTGGTGGACTGTATGTTGGTGTCGGGGGCTTATGCACTGGTGGTGGTTTAACTGGTGGGCTATATGTTGGTGTAGGAGGTTTTTGCACTGGCGGTGGCTTGACTGGTGGGCTGTAAGTTGGTGTCGGAGGCTTATGTACTGGTGGTGGCTTTACAGGGGGACTATATGTTGGCGTGGGAGGCTTTTGAACCGGTGGCGGCTTGATTGGGGGGCTGTATATTGGCGTCGGTGGCTTTTGTATTGGCGGTGGCTTTATAGGGGGACTATAGATAGGAGTGGGAGGCTTTTGAATTGGTGGTGGCTTAATAGGAGGACTATAAATTGGTGTTGGAGGCTTATGCACCGGTGGTGGCTTTATCGGGGGACTGTAGGTTGGTGTTGGAGGCTTCTGTACTGGTGGTGGTTTGATAGGTGGACTGTAAGTTGGTGTTGGAGGCTTTTGCACAGGTGGAGGTTTAACAGGGGGACTATAAGTTGGTGTTGGAGGCTTGTGCACCGGTGGTGGTTTGACTGGAGGACTGTAAGATGGTGTCGGTGGCTTGTGTACCGGTGGCGGCTTGATCGGAGGGCTGTAAGTTGGTGTCGGAGGCATTTGCACCGGTGGGGGGTTAACAGGCGGACTGTAAGTTGGTGTTGGAGGCTTCTGTATCGGTGGTGGTTTAATAGGCGGACCATAAGTTGGTGTCGGAGGTTGTTGTATTGGTGGTGGATATATCGGAGGACTGTAAGTTGGTGTTGGTGGTGTTGGGTAGCTGGGTGGGGCACCATAAATTGGTGAAGGAGGTGTGTAACCGTAGTTATCAGTTTCATACCTATTAAAGTGTTGCCTCGCTGTTGCATCTGCAGAAACTAAAGGGCCACTAAGAGAAAGAATGAGTACTAAGAATCTCAAGAAATCTATTAGTGGGACTCTCATCTTGTAAGTGACTTACTGGGAACAAAAGATACACACCCGTTTTAGAGCTTATATAGTTGAAGTTGTGAGGATAGCTTGCTGAAACGACGGGCCTTGTTGTGAATGTTTTGTTTCTACAGAATTTGCGGTAGGTTCAAAAGACTCTTTACCCTCATCTTTTGGCATGGGCAGTTATGGTTCGTGTCAAGAGATCCTTGAATTACTATGTCCATCTTCTGCTCATCTTCTAAACCCGTGTAGCATTTCTTTTCTAATGCCGGACATTTGTCATGTGATTTGCTTTAAAAACGTTTCTGAATATGTATTTATTTGTCTTGTTATATTGATTTCATTCCTTAATGGCAGCTTTTAGTTTTTGTTTTGTAGTATGGATGAGACTGGAACGAGCTGGATCCTTGGTTGCTTGTACTTCACTCTTAGGTATAAGCCGTGTATGATAACGCCTTCTTTTTCAATATGATGATTTTACTTTCACTTTTAAGTTTTTTATTTAAAGTTTATTCGTAATTTTTTTTGTTCACAGTTTAGATCAACAAGCATAAACTTAAATTAATATTGCGCAGAAATAAAACAAGGCAAATGTAATATTGGATTCACTAGTTGTATCGTTATGTTAATCTTAATCTTGTAGCTATTTATATTGATCAGTGGAATATATAATATTTCCTACTGTCAAGAAAGTATTGACAAAGCTTAATATCATTGAATAATGAAGACAAAAAAATGTTATTGCATTTGTTAGATTACTCTCATTTGTTCTATCATTCATCATTTCTTAAGTTTTTTGTTCCTGCCGACTGAGGGAATCAAGGAACCAAAAACAAAACTTAAATTCCAGATTTTTTGCAGGGAACCTGTAACAGTTCAAATAATTTCTTCTATATACTTTAGCTGTCTTTTAAGTTTCGTCCATCATTTTCATTCATAAGCTCGCTTTTTCTGCCACACCCATCGACTGTCGTCATCTGCAATCTGCATGTTGCATAGTCATTCCAAGTGTACTTCCATAGTCGTATAGAGATTATAAAACTTTTTTGGAAGTGAGCGTTACGTTTCATCTCAAAAATGGTTATGGATTTGATTTGAAGTTTTTGCATTTATAACCACATATACTGTATATCTTTGTTTTGATTGAAAGGCTTTCTTACGATTTAATCTTACAACAAGGTTTAGAGCAGGAGCCCCTCTAGTTGTCTTTTCCAATGAAATTTAATATTTGTGCTACTTTTTTGTTGTCGAGCACTTTTAATTGTCACGTTAAGTTTGCCTTGGTCCCTCACACTTTAGCTGACAATCAAGATATTCTTGTACTTCCTATACAATACTAACAGTGAAACAAAAACAATAACATACATACATATCTGTTTTATTGATTTTCTGGAAGAGAAAGTATATATATCATATCTTAATTTATATATATTTTTTCATAATATAACAACACATTGAGATTTTAAAAAAGTAAAATAAGTCTAGTAGCCAAACAAATTATATAGGAAAAGAAAAACTATTTGTGACGATAGAACATTGATATATTTTTGTTTTTAGCAGAATGAACACTAATTTACAACATTTTTTTCATTATACAACCTGAGCACAGCACAACAAAACCAAATCATACATAATAACATTTTAAATTTCACACAAATGAATATCAGAGCACATTGAAATTTAATCGAGAGGATCAATCCAAATTTTCAGGTCGATCTCTTGAGAGCAAAAGCAGAAAGGATGACGAGGAACATGAGTAGAGTCGCTGCAATAAAGGATGCCACCACAGCGCCACTCGTTCCTTGGCAAAAGTCACCAAACTGCTGGCAAACTGGAAGCCAGTTCGAGCTGGAATTCCCGTTGTGCGCCAAATAAACTATGGCGGCAGAAGCGGATGCCGCCATCATAGTGAGACCCATCATCGCCTGGACCATAACAACCGCACAGATTAATTAAAGAGATATGTCATATGTGTACTTATTCATTGTATTTTGTGATCGAAATATAAGTTCGTTATAGATTATTGATACTTCAATATATTCAACCATACTGTATGCATTAACGAGTATCTAGAATAAGCCTAATGAAATACAACCGTTGGTGGTTAATTTCTTTTCTTTAGCGTTTGTGTTAGTGATTCGTTTAACTTTTACTTTCTATCGTAAGGTACCAAGAAATTATTGTTTGTCTTTGGCATTTGCGTTCATGTTTTAGTACTATGTTAAAAGTATTAATTTTCTGGAAAATAAGTAATTACCGTGTCACATAAGATCAGGAAGAGCCTAGGAGGCACCGCGAGAGGACGGAGGATACATACAATTGAAAAAGGCAATGAGAGGGTTAGGTAGCCGCCCACGATTGAGTTTACTATCACAAAAGATCTGCAAAACAAACAAGAAGAAATAATTAAGTTTGAATCTTCATATAATAAAGAATTATCTACCGTAATTCATGATCCTTCATATGTACCAAACTAGTATTCGTATGCCTTATAAATAGGTCGAGAAGCTATATATTTCTCTCTTGGCAACTAGTGCTCGAACATAGGAAGTAGCCAACTGACTCTTCAAAAAAGCCTACTACATTTTTGTCTTAATCTATATTAAGACTTAACATTTGGGGAGTAACTTACGACATAGTTGGTAGATCAGTGTAGTCAGCTTGGAACTGCAAGAACTGAGTGAAGAAAGGAAGGGTCTCTTCCGTCGTCGCCATCTTTGCTGCAGCAGCCATGGCAGTGATGGCTGCGATGAGTCTTAGAACAAAGTCGAAGATCGCAACACCTCTTTTCCACCCGGGGGTGCCCACCTTTTCTTGCTTGTGTTTCTCCATGATCCGACTGTAGTTCATAGGAGGAGCAAACACATGAGCTTTGCCTTTGCCTTTGTCTAGCTTTGGCCTTTGGACAATGGGTTCTTCTTCTTCTCTTCTGCTCCCTGCCTTTTCGATATCCATAGAAGACAATTTAGAAGAAGAGGAAGAAGAGTAGATGTTTCGGTAGGGTTATCTCTCTTTTGGAAGCTGAATTTGGAAAAGATTAAACGGAAGAGCTAGAGATGAGAATGATGAAGTTTTGCAAGTAAGATATATATGCATACTTGTAACTGAGTTGTTGTAGTGGATATGGAATGCTTTTAGGGTTGGGTGTGTATATTATTATTTCTTATATATTGCTACTCGCTGGTTAGCAAAAATATAGAAGGCGACTTGCTCCATTTCCTCATAAAGCTGTATTTGACTATTAATAGTTTATTTTGCTTTAAAATTCTCTTCCAAGTATAAAATGTTTCTATGTCAACAACCATGTCCCTTTTAGTTATAACCAAACTAGTTCATTATAAAATACATAGAGAGGTTCTGTTAAAGAATTAATACTTTTTGACCACTCTGAATGGAACATTATACTTTTTATGTAGGATTAGGTCACGTTGAATTGTTTACAAACTTTGCTTTAGGTTCAGTTATTGTTAGGTTGACGTAGAATATTATGAAGTGTTGAAGAGGAGATGGAAAATTCAATGGAGTGAACCTTACCTTACTAGTGTTTCCCTCTCGCACACTATTTTGGATATGGGCTTTCTTTTAAGTTTGGCCCAACAATTAAAATCCACAGATGAGAAAACAACATCCGCAACGATGAGAACACGTGTCAACGCAAATGATGAAAGTGCGTCGCGGAGTCCACGTCATCACCTTGGCCGTCTCGTCCAACCCCAACCCAACGACGGTTAAAAAAATTTTAAGAAAGAAAAAAAATTAAAAAAAATCATCGAAACCAGTTTTATATTTCGTTTTTATCTGAGAGAGCTTCTTCTTCGTCTTCTTCGTTTTGCGAAACCCTAATCTTCGAGTTCTGCTACATTCTTCCGGGAAACTTGTACTCTTTCCGGCGGGATCTCGAATCTGTATTCTCAGCTGCTGAAATCTCCGGTAAGTTTTCCTTTACTCAGGTCAATTTCTTAGGGTTTCGATTATCGCTTCGTCCGATCCTTTTCTTTTGATTGATTTTTAGGTTAAAAAAATGTCAAATTGATTGGTGTTTCTTTTGTTTCGTCATGTTTATAGCCTTGTACTGTATCGTTTCCAAGAAAATATTGAGGGAAAAGAGGGGAGTTTTGAGTTAGAATTACCGCAGCTTGAGTCAGTTTCATGTTCGTTTCGGGGATTGATTCGTAAAGTAGAACTAGGTAAAGGTTGTTGTGTTGTTTGGGGAATGTTTTAGATCTAAATTTTTCCAAGAAACTAGGAGGTGTTGGATTGTTTGAAAAAACTTGGGGAATTCTTGATGATTGGTAGGGGAATGCAGAGAACGTTTTGCTGCGAGGTGGAGAACGGTTGGAAGGAATCCCTCTCTCAAGGGATTGTAATCGTAGGGCCTAAGGCAAGAACAAGGGACAAACCTTGGGATCATCTCTAATCTTTTGGTATTTCATTAGTACAGAAGCAACATGACTCGGATTTTGGTTCAACGTGGTTCGTCAGGCACTTCTTCCAACTCAACCCGCTCTTCTTCCTCGTCTGGCTCAGCTTCTTCCTCAGAAACAGAGTCACAGATAAACAATAATAATACTCCGGTAACGATCGATGAAGAAATTACTGATGAGAAAAAAGAAGATGAGGTTTCCGTTGTTGATCAACCAGAGTGTTCTTCTGATGCTAAGAATGTAGTAGTGGACAGTGATGTACCTGTGGATAGAGAAGATGATGAAAGTTTGGTAGTTTCAGAAAATGTTCATGTTGAGAGTGAAGGTATAGATTGTGATTCTCCAGTTAGTGGTGGCAGTAACCCTGATTCACCACCCGTACCAGCTCCGCCTCCAAAACCTTCTCCTACTGTCAATCCTGGTAATAACAGATCGGTCTTGGGAACTTTTGACGCTATACGAATTGGACCAACACGAAGAGGTACTGGGCCTCGCTCTCTTGTTAATAGGAGTTCGCCAACTGGGTCACATCCTTCTTCTCCAAGATCACACAGTGAGAATGAAGGATATAACAGTTCTGATGAGCATATGCCATGCTATGTGTCTTCTCATCTTGGCTCCAGCTCTGGCCCGGTATGTTTGTTTTAAATGTCTTGACTGTATCGATGACTTGCATATTTTATCTGGCTCTATTTTCAATGAACTAGTTTATATACTATCCACAGGAAAGAGAACACCAGTTTGAAGCAGAGATTAATGAATCAAAAGGCTTTGAAATTAGGCGGATGTTGGAAGATGGAAATTGTCTTTTTCGGGCTGTTGCAGATCAAGTATATGGGGATTCAGAGGCATATGACTTGGCTAGGCAAATGTGCATGGATTACATGGTATTATTTCTTTCCTTTCCGAACTAGGTAGCTTTGACGATATTTTAGCGGACTGACTTGCATCTGAGAACAGCAAGCGAGAAAGATATACTAAAATCACAATAAATTACCTAAGATTGTACTTTATGGATAAGCTATTAAGCATTTTCGTAGACTTTATGTTACCTTCTTAGTTTCTAGTCATCCAGCCACCAAGAAGTCTTAGGTAAGCGGAGTGAAACAAAGAGAGTAATAACAGCATGTACTTGTATGTGTTACTGATATACCATGTAAAACTTTGGTATTGTTTATATAATCATTTTTTTGTATGTACCTTGTATTGAACGGAGCACAATTAGGTTTTTTAGTGTTGTGGTAACAATTCGTAGTACTTACTGGTTTTACAATGAATGGTTTAGGAACAAGAGAGGGATCACTTTTCTCAGTTCATAACCGAAGGTTTTACCTCTTACTTGAAGAGGAAAAGAAGAGATAAGGTGCTTTGCTCTTAGCCATGACTTCATTTTGTTAGCTATCGGTTCCAGTCTCTTTGACGCCTATTTTGTACAATGGTGATAGGTCTATGGAAACAACGTAGAGATCCAAGCTTTAGCAGAAATGTATAATAGGCCAATCCACATTTACTCATATAGCACAGGTGCAACTTAGATTGACATTAAAAGTTCCATGTTCTTTACTGTAAAATGAAAATATGAAAACAAAGTGTAATGTTTCTGTACAGAGCCTATCAACATATTTCAAGGAAACTACAGCACGGATACACCTCCCATAAGGCTAAGCTTCCACCACGGGAATCATTATAATTCTTTGGTGGATCCACATCGGTTGACAGTTGGTGCAGGACTTGGATTTAGTAGTCTCAGTGGGGTAAGTATAGTTATATGTCTTCTCGTCCTCGTCTTTATTCAACTGATGCAATAGAGCATAACCCTTAGTTTGAAAGGTAGCAACTAGCAAGCACTTCCTTGTCTCTTCACATCATATTTCTTGTTTTGAATCCAGAGACACGTGGACAAGGAACAGGTGAAAGCTGCTATAAAGGCTCAGCAAGAACATCAGATTGATAATGCAAGTAGCCCACTATCATCCATGAACAGATTCACCAATCTGCCTGAATGTGCGATTGCTAACGTATCTGTCTTTGTTCCAGGCGCTCTTAGCAGAAGGGAGATTTTACTCTGACCTTGAGCTTACGGAAAAGGAAATCGAGCGGTCGGTAATGGAAGCTTCCCGTGCTGAGTATCTTATGGAATGGTCTAAGCCACGAATCGGCCCAAAGGAATCATCCACCTCTAATGCTGAGACGTCGTCTTCTGGAGCTAGTAAGTATTTTTCCCTTTTAAATCTGCTCACCGAGAATACTGAGGACAAGCATTTTTTGAGACCTTTTTTGTTTTTGTTTATTGAAGCAGGACCTTCAGGCAGTGATTCGAAAGCAGAGGAGGCAGTAAAAGAAAAGGTGGTGCTGAGCAGCAGCATCGAGATGGTATTGTCGATGGGATTTAGCTACACGCAGGCCATGGAGGCTTATAGCATTTTTGGGGATGACGTTGACTCAATGGTCTGTTACGTAGTGGAGACGAGCTGTGGCGGCAACAATCGACGCAAAGGAAAGGCCACAGAATAGAGAATGTATCTGTATTACTAGTATATGAAATACGAATTCGTATTCCTACCAACGTTGGGCGATTACCCTTGTCAGAATAATGAATAAACTTTGTGCATCATGACATAGACATGTATCATCATGTATGCGTATGTTTGTGGCCTCTGTACTATAGTTGTTCAAGTTGAATAAGAGAGAAAAAGCACTTAAATCTTTTTGCTAAAACGAGCAGAAGATTTAAGACCATTGTTTGTACGTCTTGCTCTTCATTTCTTTGATTTTTCACTCTGAGAAACATCAGATTTTGTTGCAGAACAAGAAATATTTGGTTTCACTATCATAGCCATATGTGTAAAAAAATCTAGTAAAAAGTAAATCTTTATTCTAAAACTGGTTATAATTGGTAAAAATAATGGACGGAACAGTGGGGTGAGCCAACCCTGAAGAAGAAGAGCGAGAAGAAAGGTTCTTTATCGAGATCAGTCTGATTTCGCCGGCGGTGGGTTCGCCGCAACACATCCACTCGTTTCACCCTAAACCCTAAAAATGCTCAATCAGTTCCTCAATCGTTGCTCCACTCCTTCCCTCCTCTTCTCCAGAACCTTCTCTTCTACGCTTTTCGTCAAAGGTCACACTCTCTTCCCTCTTGTAATAATATCTTCTTCGATTGGCTTTATCTTAATCCTTTAATCCATCTATCACGAATCCAAATTTCCCATTTCCTGATTTTTGATTCCTTGATCCCCTGAGCTTGGTTTGTGAAAGGTTGTGACTTTGACAGTGCTAGTTTAAACTAGTTTTTGAAAGGTTGTGTGTGGTTTTGATTGATTCTGAATCTTAGATTAAGAAAACAACAACAAGGGTTATGTGTGAATTTTCTGCTTTAAATGTCACAGTGTCTTTATCAATGAGGTTTCTCTTAAAGTTTCAAACTTTTAGATGTAAAAGCATCGTTTTTGTTGCGATCTTTGTCTCAGTGATTTCTTGTGTTACAGTCGCTAAACTTGAAGGCTTGTTTTGTTGCAGGGGTATCTTTCTCTAGCACAGAAGAAACATTAGCTCAAGCATTTTCTCAATATGGTCAAGTTCTCAGAGGTCTGTATCTCTAATCCTCCACAGCAATTAGTTCTCTGCAGCCTTCACTTACATTATCATTTTGTTAGTTTAGGAGGATAGTTAGAGTTTACCCATGTATATTAGGTTGTTTCTGTGTAACAAAAACTTCACCTTTTTGGTTGCTCTTCAGTGGATATTATGATGGACAAATTCAAACGCAGGCCAAAAGGGATTGCTTATGTCACATTCTCTTCTACTGAAGAAGCCGAGAAAGCTTTATTAGAACTCAATGGCCGGGTATATAAACTCCCCTTCTCTCCATTTCAGAAATTTCTATATCTTATCTCTCAGATCATTCTAAGAAGCTTCGTCCGTTAATCTATTTTCATCTAAACTCTTTTCGCAATAATGTCTTGTGATGGAGCATTAGAATAAGATATGTATGCTAAAGGAAATATTTTTGCTTGAAATAACCTGATCACACTGAACTGGTTATGTAGTGTAAATCTCATAAAGTTTTGATTGTATGGATAACAGTTGGTAGACGGACGGGTTGTGATCCTCGATACAGCTAAAGTTGCAAAACAGAATCAACCAGACAGCAAGCCGAAGCAAACAGGTGGTGACAGTTGATACTTCTCTTTTCTCTTCTGCAACTTGTTAGATTACATTTTTTCAGACAAAACAACACTTCAAACCAGTTGAGGTTATTCGGAAATAGGGTGTTTGTTAGTTTTTTTTTTTTTTGGTAAAAGTGTTTGTTAGTTTTATTGTACTCACAGAAGTTATTATGACAAGAAAAAAAGTTGGGAGCTTGTGGATGCATTATCCCAAATTCGAGGATTTTTGTTCGAACTTAGGCATCACGGACCGTTATATTGAATTGCTAAGTGTCTTCTCGAGTCTCGACTTTGTTTGACTCAGTGGAAGGAGTTTGGGGAAGCCAAGGTTAGTCTAGAACGTTTGGCGAGAAGATCTGTAACTTTTTACTGTTTTGTGTGGCAGAGAGAGACTCTTTACTTAGCAGGAGTCTTCGACTGCAAGTCACGTAACCTTAAGAGTCTTGAGTCTTGTAGCCGATTATGCTTCTTCTTCTTTGCCTCCACATAATGACCCATCCTTCTCTTTACAAGTTTATTTGTGTCTATGGTATCTTCATCTTATTACAGAACTAAAACACCAATGAAGATCCTATGTGAAATTCGGCGTATAGACATCTGCTGAGATAGTTCGATTATAATTTTTATATACAACATTATGAAGCACACAACTTGTCTCTGAACTTTTGATAAAATTGGAATGATACAACTCAAAATTTTGTAAACATTTGCCTACCAAATACCCAAATTTCTAAGGTATCAGACAGACCAAGTTGCCACTCTGTCTACATCATAGGATCCACAATTGTCTAACAAAATACCCAGATTTCTAACATTTGGCTACTTTCTATATCAGTACTTCTATCTCTTAAAGCAAAGAAATGGAAGCTGGGTAGAATATGCAATTAGCATAACATTTTTAGTGGACGAGGACGTTTAGTCTTTAGATATGATTTGACTCGATTGTCTCCATCAGAACGAACGAGCATATCATGTACTAATGTATGCTGAATAGTGAATACGGTTTTTCAAGTGTGTGATTCCCGTTTTAAAACTTGACCTAGTAACACAATACATTTACATTAGTCAACTCAACTTAATGTAAGAAAGTTTCATACATTAAACCAACATATGAGTTACATGTTGAAGCAAAAATTAAAACTGATCTTGTTTCCTGTCCTATAAATTCAAAGTATTTTCATGTCCAAGATCATCCCAAGAATCTAAATTGTAAACATAGTCCAACAAAGAAAGACAAAACAAGAAAGATGGGAAGCAAATTTATTGTCTCAATTTTATTAAAGAAACAAAATCTGCATACATCATTGTAAACTCAAACCGACATATAATTTCGTTTTAATTGTAAAATTTAAATTCTAACTATTTCATTTGTAACCCCAAATCCGACATAGAATTTCGTTTTAATTGTAAAATCTAAACTATAATCACCTTATTTGTAAACTCAAACCGACATATAATTTTGTTTTAATTGTAAAATCTAAACTATAGTCACCTTATTTGTAAACCCAAACTGATACATAATTTTGTTCTAATTGTAAAATCTAAACCAAGCTAATATTTAACTTTCCTATTAAAAGTATACAGAATTTTTTTGTTTCTTTAATTTGTTTTGCTTTTTAATTTAATTTGATTTATTTTTTAAATGAAATAATGTATAGAAGATTCTGATTGGTTGAAAAGGAGGATGTGAACAAAAAAAATCACCTAAGTATTGTTTATCATAAATATATGATAGATCAAAAAGTTAAAATTATAAACACTCTAATTTGATTTGTTATAGCACGGATCAATAATATATCACTATAATATGAAAAAAAAAAATTAAAAAATATGATTTCTTGCTAGAGGAGGGGTTGAAATTTCAAGAAATATGATTTCTCGGATTAAATTAAAGTTTGGAATAATTTTGTTTCATAACTTTTCTCGGTTAAAATGATTTTGACAGACATAAGTTACATATTTGGTCCTAAAATTAATATGTGATATATTATGGGTTAAGTCATAGAATTAACAATCAAAATAAAGTATATAATATTAAACATCAAAACAACTCAAATAAAATTTACAAACAAAAAAAAATATTTTTTTTATCACACAACTTAACTCGTGTTATACCTTGGATCAAAATATAGATCTTACAAAATAGATGTTATTTTCATAAGTCAGCATATGATTTTCTGGCATCCAACAAAAAAAAAACTTTAAAACAAATAAAACAATCACATATATGATATTTTGAATAAAAACTACAAACTAAACAAAAACAATTTCAACATGTGTTGTAGCACAAGTCATATTGTAGTTCTTACTTATAAACACAACCGATATATAATTTCGTTTAACTGTAAAATCTAAACCAAAATAGTATTTAATTTTCTTTAATTAAAAGTATACATAATTTGTTTTCTAAATTTTTTAATTTAATTTTAAGTTAATTATTAAATAAAATATTATATAGAAGATTATTGACTGAAAAAGGTGAATAACCTAAAAAATCAGGTAAGTTTGTAATTTTTAGATTTTGAAATAAGAAATCATTTTGGATAATTTTGGTTATTAATATAAATGGATTAGATTAAAAAAAAATCAAAATTTATTTGGACGATGGTAACAAGATGAGTCGCTTACATTCTTGGAGAACGCGCTAAAATAAATGCTTCTACTATTCTTCGTCGTCTCATTTATTACACTGTATTATATATAGTCTTGGAGAACAGTCTAAAATAATTGGGAATATTTTTTGCTTCTCTTCTTTCCTTATATTATTATTTAGTTTATTCATTCATTCTCTCTCATATTCGGAATTCGGAAATATCACATACTCTCAGCAATTTTCCACTATTGTATGGAATAAAAAAAAATAAAGAAGGCTTTCCACGGACTAGAGTAGGGCATCTCTAAAATAAAATTATTTTTCTTGTCTATAATCCTCCGGCGCTGCCATGTCCCTCCACCGCATTATCCTCGGCGGCAGCAAAAATCTCTCTCTAAGGAAGGCCTTGTATTCCCCGATGCGTAACTTATCCTATTTCCCTCTCGGAAGAGAACCATCCTCACTCCCCTGGAAGGCGCTCATCACCAAGAAAGTTGATCCAAACTGCACTGCTACTTACTGCGAGGACGACCGTCCGATTTCTCTAGGCTTCAGAGTCAGCTCAATGATCGAGCTCTGTCAATTGGACAAGGCGGCTCAGATCTCGAGCCTGGCCGCCTCGGATGAGTATGTCGACCTCCCCTACACGGTGCCAATGATATGCAACAAAATCATCGGCGCCATGTACGACGCCAAACGCTACGACGATGCCATCGCTCTGTTTCATTACTTCTTCAACAAGTCTGACCTGATCCCCGACATGTTCACCTGTAACCTCATCATCAAAATCCACTGCGATGAAAACAATGTAGACGACGCGTTCAAGCTATACCGTTACGCTAAAACACTTGCTGTACCAGATATCGACACACACATGGCTTTGGTCAAAGGTCTTCTAAAGGCCGGGAGAATTGTAGACGCTCTGGGTTTTGTAAAAACGCAAAAGCTTTGGGATTCGGAGGTTTACAGCTATCTAGTCCGCGGGTTCTTGGATCTGGGAAACCACGAAAAGGCTTATGAATTATTCCATGAATTTGACCAACACATCATGCTTCATCACAGTCATGAAGATCACAACATAAGGAGAGCGGCCGTGGAAGCCACGTTTGTTGAGTACTGGTTTAAACAAGGCAAGGACGAAAAAGCTATGGAGATTTACAGCTCTATAACCAAGAAAAAAGAAGATGAGTTGCTGCTACTGTATATTAACACTGGGAATGCCCTTTTAAAGATTTTGTTTGGGAACGGCAAGAAAAGAGAGGCTTGGGAATTGTTTGAAAGGATGATAACTAATTCCAAGACCTTTGATAGAGACACCTTTAAGATAATGGTGAAGGAGTGTTTCGAGCTCAAGGAATTCGAGATAGCCGTCCAGACTTTTAAGAGGCCTGAGTTGAGAAGGTCATCTCGTTGTTACGGTGAAATCATTTCGAGGTTTTGCGCGCTCGGGATGATGTCTGAAGCACATGCTTTGTTTGAGGAAGTTTGGTCTGACGAATTTTTGTGCCCTGATGTTCCTACGTTTAGATCGATGATCAATGGATATGCTAAACTTGGAAAAAAGGATGATGCAATAGAGATGTTGAAAAAGATGGTAGATGCAACTCTACTCAATGTTGCTGTTACTGAGGCCCAATAGCTTTAATTAATTAATCCAACTTTTGATTAGTAGTTTCCGGTTTTTATTACTTTTCTTCATTGCTAAAGAAGTTCAAGGATATATATATATATAAGTAAGACCAAGGGGAAGAAGAAGTAAGGCCAAGATTCATAAATCTACAAGACATTCTCTATTGCTTGCCTTTTGCTTCTCGGTCTCAGTCCTAAACTATTTTGCTAGTCTTACTCTTGTTTTTTTTTACTATCTTTAGTTTCCGCCTTAATGAAATCTAATGAGAAACTAGTCTCAGCGGATTTGGTCTACAACTTGAATTCACCATCTCTCTCCCTCTATGTGTGTGTTCTTTACTGGGATTACAAGATGGCCATACTTAAAATTTTGAATTTTTAGAGAATGAAATGGTAAATCTTAGATAAAAAACGAATTTTAAGTACTTCGTTGACTTTTTTTGCAAGGTCTTTCTGAGGTATAAGGAAATTTAAATTGCAACATAAGCAAAAACAAGTGGGTACCAGTAAAACTGTAACCAAGGAATAGTAAAAGCACCAGAGAATCGAAAAGCGGGAAGAGGAGAACAAACGTAGAATTGTAGGAGAATCACAACACTCTATCAACAACGAAAAGAAGAAAAAAAATTCTGGATTGGGAAAATTTTCTTTACCAATTTGAAATTAGTTAGTTTTGTCTATGAGTATGATGGAGCGGGTTAGTGTTGGTTTTTAACTTCTTTCATATAAAATTAAGTTTTTAAATATTTTGTTTGTGTTTTTAGACCAACCCGCAAAAATATATAAGTGTACTAATATTAGCCTAATTCCCATCCTATACTTATGATTATTTTTAGTCTAGGTTTGGACCCATGTATTAAAAAAATAGTTAGTTTTGTATCTGAGTATGATGTAGCGGGTTAGTGTTGGTTTTTAACTCCTTTCATATAAAATTAAGTTTTAAAATATTTTGTTTGTGTTTTTAAACCAACCCGCAAAAATATATAAGTGTACTAATATTAACCTAATTCCCATCATATTCTTATGGTTATTTTTAGTTTAGTTTTGGACCCGTAAATAAATAAAATTTTCCATAATTATTCTTGATTTTTTAGTATTGTGCATATGTTAAATTTAGTTTTATTATCACAAATTTAGTAATATTATTGATATTACTCATATGACTAAATTTGATGTATTCACTATTTAAATTGTGCAACAGGATATATATATTTGTATTTGACATCATAACTCTATAAATGACACATCTTTTTTAGTCAAAAAACATATATCATTTTGTGGAGGTTAAAACAAAAAATATATATATATATATAGTATAATAAAATCATACATTATTAGTTTATTTTTATATTTTTTCTACCCATTTTGGCATCACTTGATCTATCCATTTTAACATAGAAAACATTAAACAATTTATGTATAATAGAAAACATGTATAATGCCAAACCAATTATGGAAAATCGAAATTAAATAAGGTAAGATACTATAGTTTTTTTTCATTAAAACATTAAACTTGTAATTAAAAAGGAAAATAGAAATTGATATTGTTCAGATATTTATGGAAATATATATTTCCATACTCGATTTTCCTAATTTGATTTATTTTTAAATTTTTTTCATATTAACTGTTTTAATTACAGTGGCATTGTCTGTAAATAAGTCTGAACTCCAAGCCTTTTTCTGAAAAAATGCTGTGAAAATAATAATATAGATAATATAGATAAAACCTAATACACCAAAACTTTATTAAAAAAAAAAAAACCATAGATGGAAATATTTTTTTTAAAAAACATCCTTTTAAATCCAAATATAAAATAAATAAAAGGAAAAGATAATAACAGCCCAATACACGAGTAAACATCTCAAAACTCCCTCTTAGAGTAAAACAAATCTCTTATCTCCCTCTTTATTCTCTATACCCCTTTCTTATTTAATGAAATATGTTCTGACTAAAATACCCTTCCTTCTATTCTTTCATTTTTTAATTAAAAACAAAAAACAAGAAAAAAAATATAGATCTCGATCCTCTCTTCCTCTCTCGCCGCCGTTCTTCGCCGGAACTCTCCACCTCTGCTGTTTCATCGCCAGAGCTCTCCATCGCCGCCGTTTCTTCGCGACTATGGAGCTGCATCGAGCTCTTCTTCAAAATCCAGATACCTTCTTCAACAAAATAATCTAACAATAGTTGATTGAATTGGTTTTTCTCTTGGGTGTTTTATAGATTTGATTATGCAATTATGCAATTATGCAATTCACATTAGCTGTTTACCATAGCTTATGGGTCGATTGAGCCTTTAAATTGATAACAAATGAATTTCAGTGGTTGAGTTGTAGTAGATTGTAGAATAGAACCCGAAATCATCCAATTTGAGCTTTTGTAGTATTAATGGTAAATGTAGTAAAACTGGTACTACTGATAAATGTAGTATAACTAGTATTACAGACTGAGTTTTTTTTTTTTGGTATTGTATTTGTAGGATACAATGAGCAACAATGTCAAAATACATTTAGATTGTTAAGGTCACATGGATAGTTTAATGTTGAAGACATATGTGGGATATGATGAACAATTTATTATTTATGATGATAAGGAGCTATGTGTTTATCTAATCTAACATCCATTGATAATGAGAACCGTAGGTGTATTTTGTTTGTGGAGGTCATCACTATTTCGGAGCTGTTTAAGCAAGTGCGGAGAGCAGACACAAGAATTATGACAAGTTCCACTCAAAAGATGATAAAATCGGGCCTAATGCCATTTTTTGTTCAATAAAAATATGTAAATGTGGTTTACAAGTTCAAAGGATTGCAAAGACACATATTTCTCAATTACAAACTGATTTCAATAATGTAATATTTATATACTAGTTTTTTTGGCAACATGGTAATACTGGTATAACTAAGGAAAAACATGTATAACAATTATGTTTTTTTTTAACAAAACCTAAACGAAAAGTACTTAATATACTTACTGTCTTCGTAAAATTTAAAAAAAATGTTACAATGTGTAATAAGAAAGAAGTTGCAAAATTATGTTGTTATGAAAGACTCAACACAATATATTCATTATACTTTTAAGGTCAGTTTGTAAATAATAACCAACTAAAGATGAAAAAGTTGCATAAATATTTGTTTTAAACATTTGAATGCATAAAACATTCATAATTATATGCTAATAGAATTTAATCAACTGTAAAACTAAAAAATATAATTTTAAGAGTGTGTAAAACTAATTAAATGGAAAAAACCTAAAAGTAGAACTATTTACAAGTATGGTACAACTACTATACTGGGTAAAACTATGTGTGAACACTAGGTGTGAACACACATATTACACACGTGGAAATACATTTCGGATTTTTATTTTTATTTTTTTCCCCACAAAAATCAAAAATGTTGAAAATCTCATATTTTCTAAAATTCCAGATTAGTTTTACCTAATATTTCCAGTTGTACAGGACAAAATCCAAAACAAAAAAAAAACAGATTAGTTTTACATAGTAATTGCAGTTGCACACAACTAAATTCCAAAAAGTAATATGAATCCAACAAAGTTTTACAAGTAGTTCTACAAATAGAAATAAGAAAAACATCCAAACACCCACAAAATTAGTTCTACATGTCCATGACCTTGTAAAGACTCTTTTACTACGGTTATTGGTGTCTTCCTCCACGGTAGTCGGTTTAACACCCTTCTTTTTCTTCTTACCAATGTCTTGTACCAACATCATCTCATGGATATTACACCTCGTCGATACTTGATTTTCTTGTTGTACTCACTCGAGGGGAAGTAAATTCTAAGCGGCTATAGTGGTGTCGAGGAGGAGGATTCCTGCAACAAATAGTTATACCAAGTATTATCAAGTTATATTGTTTCAGAAATTCATATTAAGACTCTTCGTTCTACCTAGTTATTCTAGTTTTACACACTAGTTCTACCTAGTTATTCCAGTATAACAAAATACTAGTTCGTAGTTATACTTCTATATACCACAAAAATTTGATTCCGAGAGACATCAAGAGCAATTCCAACTAGTTTTATTTATTTTACATGTTCATACGAATCCAAACTTACCATTGAGTCGATGGTCTCGCTCTCACTTCGGCTTCTACTTCTTCTCGAGGAACAACAGCTTGAACTACTTGATTCCATAAAGAGGGATTCTTCGTTATCTCCTTAAACTTCATCTCGATTACTTGATTCTGGAAAGAGGGATTCTTCGTTAGCTCCTTCTTCTACGACCGCATTGGAATCCCTCTCTCCCTCTTCTTCAACCACCGGATTCAAAACCTCTTTCTACCACCGGATTATCTCCTCCTTGTACCAACGGTTCTGAACCCTTCTTTTACCACCGATTTTGAATCTTTCTCTCCTCCTTCTTTTACCACCGCTTGCGAATCTTCCTCTCCTTCTTCTACTTGTGTGATCTTAGTGTTTTTTTTCCCCCACCTTGTTCTTACCATCCTCGTTATCAAGTATGAAGACAAACGATGAAGGAGAACGATGAAGGAGAACGATGAAGAAAAAGAGCGGTTTGTAATTTCTCTTTTAATTTAGGGATTTAATCGAGTTAGAAAGAGGAGAGAGAGAGGAGATTGGGTTAGATCCGATTTTGTTATGGGTGGGTGGATAAAACCCTAGTTTTCTTTGTAATTTTTCTTATTTTTGTAGGGTAAGAGAGTAAAACACCAATTTTTCGGATTTTAAATAAATCAAAAATAAATTTTAATTAGATGGGGGAGTTTTGAGATTTTCGATTTAGTTTTAGGGACTTTGGAGACGATTCCTCCCAATACACCCACGTTGTTTTTAAGAACTCGGTAAAAATTGATGCCCTAAAATTACAAAGAAAATATGATGCCTAAAGCATTTGCTTCACCAGGTTCCGATCTGGACCGGCTCAAATGAGAGCTGAGCGACATGGCCCAGAAAATGATCAACCATCTGGTTTGAGATTCGGACAACATCCTCCACTCTTCCTGCTTTAATATACACATCCATCGATGTAGTATATGAGGAAACGTCAGGGCTTATGGTGTTTAGCGACCGCATTTCGGCAAAGAAACGCTCTGCCTCATACAGCAAGCCAACCTCGCAAAACCTAGCGATGATGTTTTCATAGAGTTTCTCCTGTTGTTGGCACTGTCGCTTCATGTTGTGAGGCCGGACCCTCTTGAAAGTGTGGATGGCCGCGTAAAACCGACCCATCTTGAAGCACTCATTCACCATTAGATTTAGTGTATCTGTATCACAGCAGAAACTCAGTTTCTTGTCATCTAAAAGATGGTCAAACAATTCCCAAGCTTCGGTTTTCTTGCCATAGTCTAACAAAACTTGAAGGAGTGCATGTGTACCAGTCGGTTCCCCGTCTATCACCTTCATAATTCCTAAATGAGAAGAAAATACTTCAAAAAAAGTTTCAATAGTGCGTCGGTAACACTCCATTGCTTCCTCCTCTTTACCTTGCTTGAGCCAGTACTCCATAAATTTCGCAGTATTTCCAAGATTGTAGTAGCCGTCTCTAACCTTTAGTGCCTCGAAGAGTTTATGGGCCTCTTCGAAGTCCCCCAAATCCAAAAATCCACGAATCAAACGGTTAGAAACATCCAAACCCTGGCCGAAAGGCCAAAAACCCTTGCGTATCGGGTACGAATAATTTCTCGTACAGGATGGATACATAACTTCATCGAACTCTCCGTCTTGAACCAACCGTTTAATCCCGAGAAGGGTCGTTCTGGCCTGAAATTTGGACGAGTCTTTAAACAAGGCTTTGAGTATGCGATTGAAAGAATACCTTAAGGGTATCATCTTGTGCTCGACGAAGAAATAACTGGCCAAATCCAAGGCGTCTCCATACCTCTCGGCTTTGCACATGGCCACCACGATTGCGCTGCATGTCCAGTCCACTGCTTCCTCGTTCTCAAGGTCTTCATCAAATAATTCAGAACGTTTTGTTCTTTCAATCGCGAAGGGAGCAAGGCGTGCGTGCTTAGCCGCCGTGTCGAGGTCCAACAAGCGGATCAGGAAATCTACTCTATCTCGTAGAGCGAGTGGTCGGCAATCGCAATTGGCCATGTAGGCTTCCCCCCGCCAACGTAAATCGGAGGAGAAGCGAGAAACAGAGCGCAAAGAGAGAGTGGAAACACTGGTGTTGAGGAAGCCGCGGCGGAGGCTGCACAGAATCATTGTCGGGAATTATCTTTTTACTTAAAAATTTTGCTTGTCTAAATTAATAAATAATAGTACTGCTTCTGACGTCTGAACGCTGAAATAAATGCTTCTTCTATTCGTCGTCGTCTCATTTATTATTATAGTCTTGGAGAACACTCTACAATAATTGGAGATATCTTTGGCTTCTCTCCTTTCCTTATATTATTGAAAAAAAAAAAAATATCCCATTTTTTTATAAATCTAATATGCTTTAAATGTCAAGATTTTACGACTCTTTTGCATTGATTTTTTAATACATCTATATTAACATTTTTGAAGTACATTTTGTGTTATGCCCTTTTAGTTTTGTTTATTTAAAAAATTATTTACAACATTAACCCTTAAAAAATTTCCAAAACTAACATTACTTCAGATTTTGTTTCCTATATAGTTTACATTTCATTCCAACTAAAAAATAACAGCAATCAATATGAAAATAAAAACTCTCATATATTTAACTACACATTTTGTTGTGTTTTGAGATGTTCTTTATCTGAATCCTTCGCAAACAAAGAAAACAACAATTCGATTCCTATTTTGTTTTCCAAAACCTGTGTGAGCTTTGATTATAAATGTAAGAGAAACTTTGATTGACATTTATTTAAATATTATAATTAACATATATAAACTTAATAAAAATTTTAACTATTACGAATATGTAAAATTAAAAAGGTCTAAAATACTATATAATGTGGCTATATAGTAGATGAATTATAAAGAGGACATGTTGGAATTAATAATATATCGTTAAATTTGTGTTAACACGGGTTAAATCCTCATTTAATTATTTATCAACACTACTAATATTAGAATATTTAACATAAAATCAAGTTGATTTAACTAAGATTGTGTAAAATAATTAAATCATTAGGAAAAATGTGACTTAATCACAGCGTATAGATTACTGATTATATATTTATATCCCTTAATTTTTTGTTATAATAATTCAAAATCAAAATAGAATCTCAAACACTAAACAAAACCAACTAAATATAACAAACAAATAGTCATGAAGTTTATTGCAGGTTAAAAAAATAATATAAATATTTAGCCACACAACAACCGGAAAATTTAGTTATTCCTCTATTTACAAAACATCCAATAGTTAACAAATAGATATATCATAAAATATAAATTAAAATAAAAATTATATGTCCGCGGTATACCCCAGGTTAAAATACATGATTTGTATAAAACAAACAAGAACTCTTACAAAATCATTAACAGTAAAAAAACTTGCATAATCGTCTCTTGGATGTTAATGTCTTCTTTTTCACATTTGATTTATTAGGTTTAGCTTATGAAAATTATTTGCAATAGAATCAACGCATTGCCAGTAATCATAAACCATCCTACCAAAGATTGGATCAAGACGAGCATTTGAATCGAATGGATGGAGAAATCTTTGATAAATATTCCTCGACCTTGATCATGGAGTTCCCACAAAGTTGAACTCAATGATAAGTCAAGTCCAGGAAAATGTAAGTAAAGATCAAACACGGTGTCAATTCTTTGGAACCATATGAAGGGACACTGGAACAGAGATAATACCAATGATTTTCTCATAAACTAGAACCATTTTATTAACCGGTTGCGACCCGGTGACAATTTATGAACACTAGAAAGACATATCTCGAGTCATTTTCATACAAATGCATACCTTAAAACCACACAAATCCGAAACTGCAATAATAACTAAGATCCTAACCAACAGATTCCTCCCACTTAAGATCAAGGTAGATTTTTTTTTTTTTTTTTTTTTTTTGTGCACCGATCAAGGTAGATTTATAATTACATATATATAGCATATACGTGGATTAGTTAGCAAAATTATGTGGTGATATGTACGTAGAAAATGATAATAGTAGTTGTTTTTGTCTTGTTTAATGTACATATGAGAAATCGATCAATATCGATTTGTTAACAATGATATAGCACTAATTACATCATTAGTTAATTATTGTTCTGTAGACTTTTAGCAGATCAATGTCGGAAACTACAGTCCGAATTAAACGAAACAAACTTGTTACTTAATAAGAGGGTCTGATAATACATTAGCTTAAACATCCTCCTCCACTTAAACACCACCAAAGAAAGAACCCATAACGAGTCTTTGTTTTCATTATATAAACAAAAAAGTGTTTCTCGTCGAACAAAACTCCAACCGCCGAACAGCTGAGAGTTTTGGAGCTCTCTCGCAATCTCCGTCTGTTACCGATTTAGTTGGTCTTTTGGTTCGCTTCGACGAGAATGGAGAAGTAATTTTGGGGGAAAGCTATGGCTGATTTGCTCTTTTTTATTATTATTAAAATATATTATTCATTCGTCCTTTGTGTTGCTGTGCTTCAATTAGATGAGTGTATAAATTACTCACCGTCCGTCCACCAAAACAGCACGGTCTACCTTGTGATGTATACAACAAGTTCTATTGCCAGAAATATTATTATACTGAGACAATACAACTTAATTAAAACGAACCGAATTAAGTTGCAGCTGGGACACACTAAACTCAGTGTATCGATCACTCAAATAACAATTTTGCATCATCATCATCATTACGAAATAAAGAGATCCGAACTTAGAAGAGTTCAGTTTCCTTGTGGGTATGGATAACACAGTCCGACTGTGGGTAAGCCACACAAGTCAAGACATAACCTTTCTCCATGTGGCTATCCTCGAGAAACGAACCATCAGACTGGTCAACTTTGCCCGTCACAATCTGACCGGCACAAGTGGAACAAGCACCGGCTCTGCAAGAGTAAGGCAAGTCAACTCCAGCCTCTTCAGCTGCATCCAAGATGTATTGGTCGTCTTGCACCTCGAACTCATCTTCTTGACCATCAGGTCCTAAGAGCTTGACCTTGTATACAGCTGACATGGTGGCACCAGAGTTGGCTGAGCATTTCAAACCAAAGGATCTCGAAACCTTGTTGGTTGATCCAACTGATAAGTTCTTGTTGGTAATGAGCTTGTTAGTGGGCTGGCTTCTTAGAACCGCCTTGGTCACGCTAGTCGAAGAAGAGATTCGCACAGTCGCCATTCTTTTTCTTTACCTGCGTTCACAAACAAGTTTTACAGTTAAGGGCTTCTTGCAAACATTAATCAAAAGCTAAATCTATCTTTTGTTGAGAATGTGCATCACAAGTTGCAATGGAGACTAGAACCAAATAAAAAACAAATCTGTTCCCAATAGCAAACTATGATGTGAAGATTATACTTTATGGAGCGTTATGAGAAGATTCAAGCTTAAAAGCTATATTAGACCTTCACTCGATGCTCCAAAACATGTTTAATATATCATTAAATAGACTATTCAACACAACAAACAAAGACCTAAAACAAACAAAAAAAAAAAAACTTCAACAAATTACAAAATTAATCAGATATATAAGAATCAAGCTGCAGCATCACAATAAATCCAAGATCAAATCGGTCACTATCATCAGATAACGAAAACGAAATCGAAAGATACTCTAGAATGTTTTTTTTTTTAATTTTGTCCCCACAACAAGTCAATAAAAGAAAAGTAGTAAGATCGATCATCAGATCAAAAAAAAAAAATCTTTAGAGAACACCTGAATTAAACATCAAGTCAACAAATCTGAAAGATGAAACTTACCGAGAGAGAGATTGAGAGAGAGAAGGAGGGAGGCGGAGAGTGCGAGAGAGAGAGAGGTGTTTGGGTTGGTGAAGGTTTGAGAGATGGAGAGGTGAAAGCAAAATATATAAAAGGGGGAAGGCAGTGTTGCCTTTTGGAAGGCCGTGACGGCCCAACTTGTGCCACCTGACCTTAGACGGCTCTCTCTCTATCTTTTTTTATAAATTAAATTTTTAATTTTTGATATTTAAGATAAAAACATTTAATGTTAGTTATAATAATAATAAAATTATGATTTAGTTTTGTGAAAGGCAGAAAATTTGTATTATCATTTTTTATATATATAATTAAATTGATCTTGACGACATAATGGTACTATTTTGAAATTTGGGTACAATGTTTGTTTGGTATATATATATATATTTTTTTTGGACAACTATTTTGGCATTTTGAAAACTAGTAACAACTTACAAAGCTCTAATTATATCAAGGGAAATTGGCAAGAATAACAAAAATATATATATATATATATAATTGAATGAGTAATCTATCTAACCATCTAAGTATTGTATACCTTATATCAATATTGTATTGTAAATTTTGTGAAAACTAAAAGTAGTATAAAGAACACTTGCGTTGGGTAATGGCTTTTTTGTTGATGAATGAGTGAGACCAAAGGTCAAACTGGGGAAGTTGGCATTGGCAACTACAACAATCTTACAACGGGCGACCCTTGACCCACACCATTGGACGTATGCAATGCTTAGGACCTACCCTAGAGTGGTGTTTTATTTCTTTAGTTTTCTAATCATATTATTTGTTTATCTTTAAAACTATTAATATGCCGACACAAACCGACGAGAAACTTAAATTATTTGGTGTTCAGTCGTTTCTCCAATTGTCTAGTGACAAAAAAAAAAAAGCCGACTAGTGATTGGTGGTAATTCCATCGCTCACGACCTTGCCTAGTAGCATCATTTTAAATGAGGAGATTTCTAAATCGTTTTGGGTTAAGATCATTTGAACAAATAAACATATTGCAAGCCTTGAGCTATCATCTAAACATTGTTTTATAATGTTGATCCTTACCTCTTCAATAAAGATGACACTGTAACTATAGAGACGATATTATCTTTTGTTGAAAATAATTAAAGAGAAATAAGCTTTCGATTCAGAAGTTAATCAAAGAACAAGAACGAAAAGTTGATACATTCAACTCATTAAGTTGAGCAAATCAACTATATATTCAAGAATAAATGAGAACAATTCCTTATCAAACAAATCATGGAATCAAACCTTGAAGAGTTTTGACCTAGATATCTCATAAATTTGTGAGCTATTATGGAAGGAATTTGTTTCAAACTAATAAAAAGCATATTTTAAGGGGAAAAATGATAGTTGAACAGAATATTGCATAATATATTGTCAACCAAAAAACAACTGCTAATATCAATCCAAACCATATCCAAAGAAGGCACAGATCTCTGAAACAAAAACACAATGCAAAAATTCTGAGATGGAAGGAGTAGAGAAGAGAGAGAGCTCAAAAGATTCTTTGTGGTGGTCCCATGGTGCTCTTCAAGTACAAACACCTTACCTGCACCAAGATTCAAATCAATGAGCAGATTAGACAAAAGATTTAGATAGAGATTAGACACAATCATAGCAATTAGACACCATCATAGGATTTAGACATACGTTTTGCCAGTTCTTTTTCAAGAGCGAGACAAGGAAGTTGACGCTCATTTGCACATTCTGGAAAAGCTGCTTCTCTTCCATGGAAAGGTTACCAACAGCAACACCCATACATAGAACTTTCTTCAACTGGAACTTCACTGTCGCTTTGGTCTCGTTCACCTTACCTTCCAAAGACTCTTGGTGACTCACAAGAGTTGGGAACTTACCTGTTCATCAATCAAAACAAAAGAAAGGAGAAAGCTCAGACAAAATAGCTTGAAACTTGAAAAATGAGAGTATTATACTCAAAGTACTTGATTCTTCAATCGAGTTATAGAAGAAACTTGCCTGCCTTGTTCAGACCAGGACCAAGAAGACGAGGAATCTGCTTAATGACAGACTCAGAAGCCAAGAAAGCATGGTACTTCTTGGCAAGCTTCTTAACAAGCTTCTTGTTCTTGTTGAGCTTCTTCAAAGCCTCAACATCCATGTAGTCAAGTCCCATTTTCTCAGCCTATCATAAACAAACAACATATACTGTCTCAATCTCCGATACAACACTTGCAGAATCATATCAATCAAACACTATACACAAAAACAAGCAGAGAGATTTGAAATCACCTCTTCAACATGCTGAGCATCTCCAAGCATGCAGATCTTCATTTTGGGGCGAGGAATGTGAGGGAGCTTAACAGATCCACTGAAACGCTTGTCCTTTTGTGGGTCGTAGTTCTTCAAACCAATCTGAAGCTCCACTGTCTCCACAAAGTTACGCTTCTTCTCATCAGATTTTCCCTTGATAGTAGTAATGGCTTCCCTAACAGCCTCACTCTGAAGCTTACTATATCACAAACAAACCCATTTCACCAAAATTAGATTAAAGTAATGTACTTTAACGTTCTATTGAACAAGCAGCATCAACTTCTATGATCCATTGAGCAAACTACTCTCTAAGCCATCAACCTCAGAAAAATCAGCCAACACTAAACCTATAGCAATAAGAGTCGTAAAGGAAAGATTTTTCAAGTACCTCATCTTGAGTTACTTCTCAGTTCAAGAATCTCTGTTCCTGGAAACGATAAAGCAAAACAATAAGAGATCAATTAGAGAGAAACAAAAAAAAAATGTTCAATTTAGAGCTAAAACTCTTGAAATGACTTAGTATTCAGATAAAGCCAGCAGAAATCGAATACGTAATAGTCAAAAGGTCATGAAATTACAACGAACGAAGAAGACGAAAAGAGAAGTGACGATGTTTCGAGAGAGACGAACCTGTGAATGGTGAAGGAAGCGGAAACCCTAATTATGTTTCAGAGGCGGCTGAAGATTTTATACCAAGGAAGAAGAACAAATGAAAGGAAGAGACTAAAACCCTAGTTGGATTGATCTTGTTTCATGATGGGCCTTTGTTACATTGTTGGGCCGGGTCGTCTGTGGTTATTACTAATTAAGCCCATCGGTCATTAACTTGTATCAAGCCATGGTATAAACCCAAGTAACAACAACATTTAAGAATCATTCCAAAAAACGTACGGAAACACAAAAACAAAGAGATGTTAACAGATCCACTTAAACGCTTATCTTTCTTCTCCTAAATAGTTCTAATGGCTTCTCTAATAAGAGCCTCACTCTGAAGCTTCTCCTTGTGTTTCCTCTCCTTTGATTTTTCCATGATAGTACTAATGGCTTCTCTAACAGCCTCACTGTCCCCTCAAAGTTATGTTTCTTCTCCTCAGATTTGTCCCTATAGCTGTAGTGGCTTCTCTACAAGCCTCAGTTTGAAGCTTACTAGTACTATATAACCAACAAATCCATTTCACCAAATTAGATCAAGCAAATAAACAAGAGCTTTAAACTGAACCATGTGATTTAGCAACAACAACTCTCTAATCTTATAGCATGGTAATATATAAACAATAAAACTATAACAATAGATATCTATATAACTATTATCTCATCTCATACTGAGTTCCTTCTCCTCAGTCAGATTCACGCCTGATACTATATATGAGATATGATCATACATACAATTGAGAAATGGTATCCTTCTCCTCAGATTGTATGTACCAACGACCAAACCCATTGGAACTCAGATTTTTCAAATTTTTATCAAGTAAAATTAACTTTTACAACTAAATGTTTTATTAAAATCTATTTCTTATTTGATACGTGAGAGATCAAATAAAATAACTAAAATACTCATTGGTATTTTCATGATTTTGGTACTTTATACATAATAATTATATCTATATAACCTGATATTTTCAGATTTTCACCAATATATCAAATTAATATATACATACATACTACAATAATTGCTAATCCGTTTTTCTTTGGCGAGATAGACACAACATAACTCCACTTTCAAGAGGTTTTGGGATGTCAAAATAACTTAAATGCCACATATTTTGTGCTTGCATCTTAGGTTTCCTGATAATAAAGTCACAAACACACAAAAACAAATAAGAAACACAAAAAGTTTAATAATTGTTAGAACTAAATCTATTTTGAAATCGAGCACTTTAACAAAACAACATTGTCAATCAATAATCAACATACGAAAAATAACAAAAACTAAAAAAAATATGCCTTGAAGATCTAAAATAAAGAAAGAAGCATAAAATCAATTTTTTTCCGTTATCGTTCTACTATAATGTGTTTTTCTTTTTTACTAATGGAAATATATATATAATGTGTTATATATATATATATATATATATATATATATATATATATATATATATATATATATATATATATATAACAGATCAAAAGGATTAGGAGGATTAATTTTAAATTAGTGAGCAAGCAATATCTTTTATATTTTATTATCACTACCTTGAATAAGCTATCAAATTGAATGGTAAATATGTTTGTTACCTTTTAAAATCATACAGTTTTTTGAATGATTGTTTAAATTCAAAATTTATGTAGAACACTTACACCGAAATTAATGGCATTTGCACCTATAATAGTTAACCGAATTTATGTAAAACACTTAGTTTCTATAAATTTTTTTGAATATAGATATATTTAATTTGTTTTTTAAATTAACTATTTATTGTCAATGGCATGCTTGTAAATAGGTTTCAACTCCAAAATTTATTTGCTAAATGTCTCAAAAAATGTATATATAGATATATTAATTAAAGTGCTATGATTATGATATAAAAAGAATTTTTTATGATATTCATTTGATGATTTTTTGATATAAAAACTATTTAAAAATGATTGGTTTACAATAATATAAAATAAAGTCGAGTATTTTAATCCGTATTACATGTTATTTGTGACTAAATTAATTTTAAATTGTATTTATTTGTTAATTTTTTTTAGTGTTTAAGATTTTATAATTGTATTTTAGTTATTAATTTTATGATTTAAATTTGTGGTAGATCGCAAGACAATTTGATTTTTGACATAATATTAATTTAGTAAACTTAATTAGATATTTATATTACTCTAGTATAGATGATGTTGTTAACAAAAAGTCGTTAAAAGAGTCAACAATACCACAAACCACTACCGAATATCACCGAATAGCACTTAACTATATTTGAAAAACTCATTGGAAAGAGATTTTTATAAGCATGCATTGATACATCCTTCCCATATGTCTTCAATTCTTTCTATAATTTTATTCTCAACTAAAATTGTGTTGGATTTCTTAGAGAAAAAAATAAACATTGAACACTTATTTTAGTTGCAAGACAATACCAACTTCTTTTTAGTGTCAAACTTGTTGTAGAGTCCAATGGTTATAATAAAAAAATCCAACGTTTTTAACTTTACCTGTGTTATATTCAAATCCCACAAATATGGAGTTTTTGATTAAATCTGTTAATATTTTTTTAAAAAGAAATTAGTCCATTCCAAGTTGAACTAATCTTCGGCAAAACATTTATAAAATCCAGATTATAAAACATGTTTATAAGCTAAATATTCTGAAACGAAAAGATGAACTTACTGTCAATGGACAAAAGATCCGACGTTCTGAATTATGACAAAACGTGATCATATAGGAGAAAAAGGACGAGAAATACACTTTGTTGTGAGACTTATGAAGGAAAAAAACTCAAAAAATCTTTCGCGTTTAGAGTTTATAATTAGGTTGTTATTAAAAAGCAACGACATTCTTTTACTGCCAATATAATTACAACTTTTTCCTCTCTACCAAAAAAATATAATTACAACCTTTTCCCCTTTATTAATCTATATAACTATATAATCCTATTAATAATATATGCATAGATTTTATTTTATTTTTGGTTTAAATATTCGCATAGTTGATTATGTTACACTAATACATAATCATAAATTTCCCAAACAAACGTTATTTACAGTTTTTTACCTCTCTCGGAGATTCTGCGATGGAGGAGGTGCCTGAGACCCGGGAACTTCCTCATTATTTTCCGTTCTTCCATCATCAAAGTTCTGAGAGTAGCTCCTCTGATCATATCGGAACATGCTTCCGTCACGCTTTGAACGCTTTCTACTTACACTTTTTGGCTTTCCACACAAATTCCCCATATTTTTGAAGATCTTTAATTGCAAAGTTTGTTAGAGTAATGATTTTTTTCTTCACGATAGAAACCTTTTTCTATTTGTTAGATTTTGTTCGATGTTTGAGATTTTGGTCCTTGTTAAACACTATTTTCTGAATTAAGTTTTAGGATAATACAACTACTTGTTGTTAAAGGAGAGAAGCACCAACGTTTTACTGGTTATCCTGATATCTTTATATAGTTGGAGTCTGGGAGAAGATGATCATCTCTATTTAATGATTTTGCATGTGCTCATTATTAATAAATATTAGATGCACTGGATCGTCATGACATAATTACACCGTGTAAATGATATCATGATCTTATACTATTATACTAAAATAGCAAAAAAAAAAAATTTAACAAAGATGAGAAAGCATTTATAATGAAACAAAGAAATTTGGAATAATGACCAAAAACATTTGAGAGTTTATAAATCTTAATGGAAAGTAATATCCAAGAGTGACAAATTACGTGATAAGACTTCATAAGATTTTGACATTTATTCACTAATTTACTAGAATTTGACATGTGTCTAGATAATAAAGGAAACGATAAAGAAAAAAAATTATATTCAAGAGGCTTTGGAAGCTTTAAATTTAATTTAAAGTCTTAAAAGCAAAAAAATTATCAATCATGCTTTTAGAACTTTATTTTTTTAAAGTTTTTTAAAGTCTAACTGCTTACTTTTATACATTGTACTTTCAAAATTTTAAACTCATAAATGTGAAAGTTATTGGGCTGTAAAAATAAAGGAAAATAAAACTTTAGTTTTTCTTTTCTCTTTCTTATTTTTCCATGTTGATTGAAACCTTCTTTTTCAATCTGTGTATTTATCACAAATATATTTTGATTCATTAATACTATATTTTTATTTATGTTATTTTGAGATCCATTTTCATAATTATTTTTGTATCCACAACCATTATAAACCGTAATCAATTACTATTAATGATGGTTCCTCGATCCAAAAACCAAACCATATCTTTAATTTTTTTTATTTGTTGAAAATATTTATCTATTCATTTTTTTGTATTTTGTAAACTTTTATTTTTAATAAAATTGGTTACGTTGTCACATAAATATATTCTTAGCACAATCTCTATCTACGAAAAACATAAAATAAAAATAACAGTCACAGTTACTATAGTTTTTGTTACCAATGTATTTTAAAAGTTAAAAATTTTACAGTTTAAATTTCTACAACAAAAAACTTTACAGTTAAAGTCTCTATAATCAAAACATTTACATCCACAAATAATCATCCTTATCAATCGGGACCGTAATTCAGTATAAAGTATGTTTGAAAGAGGAAGAAAGGAACTAAATTTTTTCTATTGTATCGTGGAGTTTTTAAACAGGGAAAAAAAAAAAGTCTATGTTGATCCAACCTACGTTGTGTATCAAGATATGGCAAATGATAAATTTAGATTCGAGAATTTGGAATCAAGGCTACAATATTTTACAACTGAAGCTAGCCAAGATGCAGTTGGGCATTAATTAAGAAGTTAATGAAAATATGTAATATAGCTCTTAAGGAAGATCTAATGCATATGGAGAGAGACGACATATATGATGAAGGCATCAACATCAACCACCCAAACGAACCAACTAATGTTTCAATCCAAGTTGGCTAAGTTGGAGTTTCGTCGGTTCTCCAGCGGAGATCCAGCGACGTATTATCGCTGTGTACAGTACGTCATACCTTGGTGGAAGATGCTACTAATTGGTAGCAATCGATTTTGTAAAACGACGTATGTGATGTTGTTTCACGTAGGCCATGTTCGAGGAAGAAATTGGGCTCATTTTAGCCCAACAGATAGTTAGGATTTTTTTTACTAAGCCGTTTCTAAGATTTAACATACAATAACTTGAACGTAAGAGTACCAAAGAGACTTGGAAACGTACATGTACACAAAGTCTCAGACGGAGTCTCTTTACAACATTACATACAAAATGAGTGGGTGGTCTCAAACAAAGTTGATTGGGACATACGTTGGACGGTCGGAGGGTTGCAACCCACGATCGTTGATGGTATTTGCATGCATATATAGACCAAAATCTTGTAAGGAAGTGATTGTTTTAGTGATTATTTTGATGGTATATATTTGCATGCATAGACCAAAATCTCTTGAGGATGTGATTATTTTAGGGACGACCGTACGAGCAACTACAACAGCACTCTTAAAGTCCACAATAGAGTTTTTGAGCATCACAAATTCCACCACAAAGCGATACTCCTATAGATACATGCACAACTGGCTGAACTTAGAGAAATTCAAGACGAAATGTAGTATATGATTCAGTTATTGTTGTGTCCAGAAGTACCCACCAAGAAGAATGCAAGTAACCCTAATTGCGCATTTTCTAACGAGTCATTTTCTAACGATGGCCTCTCTAATTCATTGTTTTCTGTGAATATATATAACTGCATATATGATCTACTTACATCTGCCAGTAAAACAAAATGATCTTACTAATATATAAAAGTTTCTGTGTTAGAAAACGGCCCACCTATATGATCTGATTTGTTTTTTTTTTTTTTTAAATTTCATTCTGTGTCTTGTAGAAAACACACCATGATTCCCAGTGCTAAATAATAGTATTTGCATTCACCAACTCTACAAAAGGGTTAAATTTAACCTACTCATTTAACATTTGCTTAGTTAGTTTAAATTCAGTGGGTACTCACTGAATTAGAGAGGAGATATTTTAATTGATTGATATATAGTGAATTTAATTGCGTTCATACATTTTGGTAGTCAACAAAATAATAGTATTTGCATTCACCAACTCTACAAAAGGGTTAAATTTACATCTTCTAACCACTTGTCAATGGATGATTAGTCATCATATGATCATGTCGAATGGAACATATATGTATATCGTATACAAGAACAGTAAGTAATAAAAAGATGAACAATATATATCCACAAGTGCATTTATATAATATTTGTAGAAATTTCGGTTTTTATGACGGTGATCCTCTCGACAAATCACGATGGTGCGAAAACGTGTCAGAAATGCCTTAATTAGTTATTTATACTTATGTGTGAAAGCGTACTGTTAATGAATCATGCATATGTGTCCTATATACAAAACACTGAAAAACGAAATAATAAAAATTCTAATTTTTTTAAAGTACTTAAGCTATAGTTAACTTAAGTTACGAATTAACGGCTCTAAGCGATGTTATTGACGAGCTTTCATTGGATTTCACTATATACCTGGGAAGCGATGTTCGCTCACAGGTCATGCGAATAAGACAGTGTATGACATATTGACATGTTATATATGCTTTTAAATATTATGTTAGTGTTTCACAGATTGTTGTGGGTGCATATGCTAAAGTAAAGAAAAAATAAATAATAAAAATATATTCACGATCACATGCAAAGTACACTTGAAACGTGTAATCTGAGGACAGTTAGATTGGAACCAGGGTTTCTATAAGAGGAAACCCAGATCTTGTTTTCTACTTCATAGTTTTTTTTATGGAAAAGGAAAGAAATTATATATAAAGAGGAGTGACAGAAGAAGTGAATCTTTTTTTTTTCCAAGTTGAAGTGACCTTTCACAATTTGTCAGCCTTTGTATGTGTGGGAAAGGCATTGGGGGTTGTGGGTCGCCAACATTAAAATTTCCAAAAATGGTAAGTTTAAAGAATGACATTAGTTGTTTTGGGATATATTCTTTACAGACATCCACACACCTAACAGAGAATATATTTCTTTTCCTCAAACTCCAATATCAATACTTTTCTTAGAAACATATTACTCCTATTGAAAAAGCGACGTTGAGTTTTACAACCAGAATAATGACACTTGAAGTTTCTGTTTTTTTTTTTCTTTATTCGTAAAATTTAAATTAAGGAGTAGACAAAAGTAGAAACACACTAAGCAGCCAAAGCTGTGATTCATGGTCGACACTGACACTTGGAATAAAAAAAGGTTCTCATATTTTTGTTCTTTTAAACATTTCTTTGAAGACTAAGTTAATTGAATAAATTGTATGCATCTATATACACAGTCCAAAAAAGAATTAAGGAATTTTAAAGACCATATTGGTAAATCTGCCACTTCTCATCCACTCATAGGTTCGACTTTGTTTTAAACAAAGTAAAAACAATAAACGAACAAATTCGCTTAGTAGTGCTAAAGAAGGACACTTAAAAATTCATATCAAATTCCATACGAAGAGACTTATGTAAAGCTGAATACTGATATTTCTTTTTTGTTAACTACATAGAATAGTTAAATAGCAAGGTAAAATCGGAGGAGAAACTTCTTCCGCTTTTGTTAAAAATGATAAGATAAGAAAAACATTTCGAGATCTACCAAAACTAAATTTGACATTTCCGCAACTCACAGAAACCAATCAATCGACACATAATGATTTCCTAATTTCCTTACACAAAAAGAAAGTTCCATTTCCATAGATAATTAAAGTAGTATATAACACAGTTACTTATGTAACTAATCGGAATTACTTGTGTATCTCATTCAAAAAAAAAAATCGGAATAGTATATGACAGAAGAATAATACTAATGAACTATGTTAAACCGGTCAAGTATAAATACAATATATGTTTATATCATCTTTACCATTTTCATGCAATCAAGTACTCTTTGTCCTTCACCCAAAAAAAATCAAGTACTCTTGGTCCAATTTAAAATAATTACCATATACAGTATGCGCAGAACAATTTCAAATGATGGAAATAGTTTTTAATTGTTTTTGGTAAAGAAATTATGAAAATGAGAATATATATTATCCTCGTTGATATATATATTATTATCCATTGTATTCATTTTTTTTGTTAAATATAATGTGATCCATAGTTACATGGGCATGTTTCATTATAGCAATGTATATATACATATATTTTTGTATACCGTTTGGTTTTAACATGAAATATTTAAGTTTTCATCATCTTTGGGCTTCTAGTAGAAATTCACTACAAGAAAACGCAGTTGTTTCCAACGATATTTTCAACGGATCGAGAGTCCTCAATATATTTCGATGAATAAGAGTATTGTAACTGTTATCAAAAATTTTAAACTATATAAATTCGTCATTATATGATTTTAGAACTACTGATAAATTTTCGATGGATATAGCCTATTCATGGGAAATCCGCCGGTAAAATACAGATATCTTCCCAAAGGACACCTATTGAAACTAGAAAACACGAGACCAATCCTTTCTTTTCCTCTAGAGAAATACTCCTAGTTCTACGGCGTATGGCGACGCATTTTAAAAATAATATAAATGTACTAGATTTTAATATGTGGTACACCGCGTGCATATAGTTTTATTATTTATATTTTATATTCTATTTATTTGTTAGATATTGAATGTTTTATAAATAGAGAAATAACCTAATTTTCCAGTCGCTTGTACGACTAAATATTTATATTAATTTTTTAATCTGTAATATATGACTTTTTTATTATATTTAGATTGTTTTGTTTAGTATTCGAGATTCTATTTCGATTTTAATTATCATAACAAAAAATAAGGGATCTAAATACATAATAAGTCATTTATATGATGTGATTAAGTCACATTTTTCCTAATGAATTAATTATTTTACACAATCTTAGATAAAACAAATTGATTTTATATGTGAGATATTATAATATTTATAGTGTTGGCAAATAATAAAATGCGGATTTAACCCGTGTTAGCACATATTTAATAATATTTTATTAATTCCAACATGTCCTTTTTATAACCACATTGTATAGTATTTTTTTTTTAATTTTACATATTCATAATAATTTAAATTTTATTAAATTTATATATATATATTAATTATAATATTTAAAGAATTAGAAGTTCTTCTTACATTAAGAATAAAAACTCACATGTTTGGAAAATAAAATGGAAAATATATCATAGTTTATGTCTTTATATAATATTGATTGCTGTTTTTTATTTTTGGTTGGAATGAAATGTTAAATATTTAGGAAACAAAATCTGAAATGATGTTATTTTTAGAAAATTTTTAGGGATTAAATTTTAAATACATATAATTTCAAAGGTAAAACATCAAATATACTTAAAAAATATTAATATAGATTTAAGAAAGAAAATCTATCGTGATACTATTTATGGAAAATTTTGAGAAATTAATATTATAAAAAAAATTAAATAAATAAAACTAAAAAAAGCATAACACAAAATATACTTCAATATTAATATAGATATTATAACACAAAATATACTACAATGTTAATATAGATATTATAACGTAAAGAAAAAAAAATATATATAGAACATAAAAGTCTTAACGTACTAGAATAAAAAATTCAGATAGAAAAAAGGAAAAGCTAAATTCCCGATGCCACCAAGTTTATGCACTCGTTCTGTTTAAATAATGGCTAGAGAAGAACATTGCCGTATCACATTTCTCTTCTTTTAATCTTCTCTCATTCTAACATAAATTTTATTATAAAACTATATTTCAACAAACATATTTAATCTATCCACTTGGTAGAAATATTTTATATTTCACTCAGAAAGAGTTTTCCTTGAACATAACAAATATAATATCAGATTTATAATGACGACTTCAGTGATGGTACTTAAACCACCTAATGCATACATAGTTCTTTTTTTTATTGAATCATTACGTACGAAGAAAAGGAAAATTTAACGTACCTTATATAAAAAACCTAGCTGGTTGTCCAAAAAAAAAACTATAAAAAACCTAGCTGTGCAAAAAATAATTTATTTTGGCCAATGCAAATATAGTTAAATGATCAGAAATATCCAACCCTGGACGTTAGTTTTATTTTATTTTGGTGTATGATGATCTATGTACGTAGAATTAAAAAAATGTCTTCTTCTTTTCCATTTTTTTTCTTTCTGCGTGAAGCATCTATATTAACAAAAAAAAGAAATATATTCCTTGGATCTATACATCAAATCAAATGCATTACAGCCATTTAATTTCCTCTCTAAAATCCTATAAATACATGCTCATCTCACTTTATGCTTCATCAAATCAACACAAACATATCCCCCAAAGCAGAGCTAAAGCAAGCCCAAGCTTGTCTCTCCCCACACCAACACAAAATAATTTCATCAAACTCAAAACACTATTTCCTTATTTTTTTCCATACTTTAATTCTTTATTTCTTCTTCTAAACACTTAACCAAGCAATTGAGATGGCCAGGATTAGCTCAGACCCGCTTATGGTTGGGAGAGTGATCGGAGACGTTGTGGACAATTGTTTGCAGGCAGTGAAAATGACAGTGACCTATAACTCTGACAAGCAAGTCTACAATGGCCATGAACTTTTCCCTTCTGCTGTTACAAACAAACCTAAGGTTGAAGTTCATGGGGGTGACTTGAGATCATTCTTCACTTTGGTACGCATTGCTTTCATTGTATATGATTTATATCATATATATTATATACCATATATGCATAAATAACTAAAATTTAAAGTTATGTTAAGGTGAAAATAGCTTAGCTAGGCGATTCTTAATTTTCGTTAAACAACTTTTTCTTCGCTTGTCGCTCTTTATCTCATAAATATTTGAATCTTTCTGTACATACAAAAATGAGATTTTAGTTATTTATATTATCTTCATATGCAGTTAATATTATATACAAAAAGATTTGCAGAACGAACTAGTTTGTGTCAGATACATACGTGTTATATATGTTAATCTATGTATATCGGATGAGTCACGTGTATTCACATATATCGAATATTTCAAACAGGTCATGACTGATCCTGATGTTCCTGGACCTAGTGATCCTTATCTGAGAGAGCACTTGCACTGGTAAAATTGTTCTTTTCAATTTTTTATTAGAGAAAAATTTACAAAAGAAGGAAAATAATAATAATAATAGTAAGAGACATGATATTTTACTCAGAAACATAACATTTTCTTGCAATGATCAACTTCAGGATTGTTACCGATATCCCTGGGACGACTGATGTGTCATTTGGTACGTCCTATACATATAAATAACATACTATAATAAGTTTCATATACGTATATTTTTTATTATGTTGCGAAGATTCTTAATATAAGAATACAAAACAGGAAAAGAGATGATCGGGTACGAGATGCCTAGGCCAAACATAGGGATCCACCGCTTTGTGTATTTGTTGTTCAAGCAGAACCGTAGAGGAAGTGTGGTGTCTGTGCCATCTTACAGAGACCAGTTCAACACTCGAGAGTTTGCACATGAGAACGATCTCGGCCTCCCCGTCGCGGCTGTTTTCTTCAACTGCCAGCGTGAGACCGCCGCTAGACGCCGTTAAATGACTTCCACCACTGCCGTAACTAATTCTGGCTGGACAATGTGTGTTGTTCCAGGCATTCTATATTTTAGTTACGGGAAACAGCTTTCTCTATCGTATTTATTATGAACTGTTTGTGATCTGAATAAACTTGGCTTATAATCTCATGATCTATGTATTTTCATATTGATGGATGTTTCTTACTATATAGGTGTAATGGTAGATTTTCGAAAAATAATACAAAAATTCTTACGAGTTACGAGGCTTGTTGAAATGCATCTTTAGTTTAGCTATCTTTTGGGGTTTGTTGCAGTTGCACTAACATTCTTTTGTAGGTAATAGCAATCAGATTTAAGGAAACTTATTCTGCTATCATATGAGCAATATTATGAAATTAGGGTCTAGAGATAAAGCAAAAAGTGATTAATTAGGTGACCGGTGGTTTTGTCTTTATGGGTAACTACAACTACAATACCAAAGTGAGGAAATACAAATTCCTGGTGCAGTTTGCACCAATTGATGCATCTTGCACTGTATTCCGCCGTTCTACTATACATAACCCGTACCTAAGCGACTTTCTCTTATTTCAATATACATATATGTTCCAGTTTAATGTTTTTAGCATGTAAATTGGAGATTCGAACGTTAAACATTTTTTTTTTTGTGTGTATGCGAATTCGATTCAAAATACCTTTCGATTTTCTTATGTATCAATTCAGTCCTTTGGAGGTTAGTTTTTTTTTAAAAGGAATATACACTACAAGAAAACAGCTTAAAACCGACAAGCATATCTGTTAGTTAGCCGTCGGAAACATCCATTACCGACGAAAAACAGACAGAAACATCCGTCGGATCTAGATTGTCGGAAAAATTATTCTGTCGGAAATCCGTCGGTTATTTCTTATGGATTTTCGACAGAAATTTAACTGACGGATTTCTGACGAAAATTTTACCGACAGATTTTCGACAGTCGTTTTACTGACGGATTCCTGACGGCTAACGGTTCCGAAATTTCTCGTTATACTGACGGAATTACTGACGGATTATATATATAATTTTAAAAAAAAAATTAAAATTTTAGAAAAATAAAACTAGAATAATATAAAAATTTAATTAAATACTAAATCATCTAAATGCTTAAATATTTAAATTCAGAAGTTTAAAAGTATTAGAAAATATATTATAAAAACCCAAAACAAGAAATTGTTAAAAAAAACTAAAAATTGTTCCAAAAAAACAATTTCTAAAACCGTCGGACATCCGACAGTTTATATTAATTTTACGATCCGTCGGAAATCCGTCCGTAACTTGAAACTATTACCGACGGATGTCTGACAGTTTAGAGGTTAAACCCCTTAATTACATAATTTCTCTCACAAATATGCATATATTATGTGTTTATATTAACCATGGAATTAATTTTCAAAATAAGCATCTATATTTTTAACTTAATAAGAAAAAAGAAAAAAATTCAATGATAAGTAACAAATACTTTAACCATAACTTGTAATACCACATTACAACTACTTTAGCCAAACAACTTAACTTTTTTTTCAAACATAAATTTTGAAGATTGTTGTTTAAAACATGATTATTAAGCCATTAAAACATCATCCTCTATATATTTCTTATAAAATAAGTGTGTTACAAAGCCAAAATTAGAGGTTTTACACTAGTCCGTCGGTAACCCATCAATATATATCGGAAATTTCCGACGGTTTACCGACAGAATCAAAAAACCCGACCAAAAAATCACAAACCCGACGAAAATTTTATATCTGTCGGAAATTTGTCGGTAAACACTGACAGATTACCAACGGGTACCTAATTACCGACGGATTTTCCGACGGATAGTGTTTGTTTATAAGAGTTATTTTATTATTTTATTTATTTGTAATAGATTTTATAAATAAGAGATATTTATTTATTTATAGGAAATATTTGAAAGTATTAAAATTGTCGGAAATCCGTCAGAAAGCGAATAATATAAATGGCTATAAAAATGGATACAGTTACCAACGGATTTCCGACGGATATAAATATACTGCCGTCGGAAATCTGTGAGTAAATGACTAATATATGAGCGACGACAACAACGGATATATTTACCGACTAAATTATGACGGAAGGTACTGACGGTCAAAATTTGGTCGGTAATCCGTCAGAAATGTTGATAGATTTCTGACGGACTGTGTCTGTCGGTAAGTTTCTGACGGAAAACCGACAAACTCGTCGGGCATCAGAAATCGGTCAATATGCCGTTAGTAATTACCGACAGACAATTGCCCGTCAGAAATGCCGTCGGTTATGACCTTGTTTTCTTGTAGTGATAGTACCCAAGAAAAGAATGCAAATTTGGCCCAAGCTCTGTCACATTACGCTACATTACTTGATTATAGCTATATATCGATGATAAATGCTCAAACTTGTATTTTAATCACATCATATCTAACTAAGTAGCATAAAAGGTTTTTGAGAATTCGATTTATGTACATGACGGAGGTTTAACAAGCACTGAGAGAAACAATAGTTGTGATTCTTGACACCACCAAAGTTTGGAAAGAAGAAATCAGAAACCAATAAAACCCTATGCTTTGGTGGTTCCGCCATAGATGATGTCTCGAACTTGCCGATGAAGAAATTGATGATTTGGACGATTTTAGGTTTACGACGGGTTCGAGTTGCGTGATGAAGAAGACTTAGAAGAAGAAGAACCACGTCAGACTTTGTGATTAATGCCCTAAAAACAATATGTTAATTATTAGTATTTATTTATTTACTATGGTTATACAGTAGTATATGTTTTCTATTTTGAATAACTTTTCTATCTTAATTTCTTCGTTTCTATTCCAACAGTTGATGTGGTTTCTCTGCTTTCAAATCAAACGACTTAATATCTTGGTTTGTAAAAGGGTTCAAGAAAGACTCAATCTTCAGGATGCAATTTTACATTAAGAATAGGGCAGAGAGGATACGTTAAAAAGTAAAGTAACAAACAAGGTTTGATTGAATTAAAACATAAGACTAGCACATAATTTCATCTGGATCTGTATACTTTTTTAACTGATCATTATTTTGTGAGATGCTAGCTATATCACTATAGTGCGTGAACGTTAATTAGAACCCACATGTTCGATCATCTCATATCTCGATTTAGTTCCAAACCTCTCTGTGAGGGTTGGAAAAAAAAACAGAACACAAAGTCAGCCCAACCATAAACTTGGCAAACAAGACAAGAGTGGCGAAACCTGTAAAAAAAAAAACATGACAAACCAAAATCCAAATCTACACATTTCACATTCTACTTTAAGCTTCTACATGAACATCAAACGAAACAATCAAAAATCAATATTGATAACCAGAACACTTGGATTGGAACCAAACTAAAAGAAATCAAAATAAGCTTAAAATGATAAAAGATTTAAATTTACAATATAGCATGTTTCTTTGGTTCATGTGTATGTATGTGTGTTTTCATTCATCCCAACAAACTCACAAACCAAAGCAACAGCAAGCAAGCAACAACAACAAACATATCAAATCTTCTCGAGCTTATCAGCTTTCACAATCGGATTCGCCTTAGCGATCTTGTCTTTCCCCATCCGCTTGAAATCAAAGGAGCATTCATGCAGCTCCGCGTACCTATGCGTCCCGCAGAACACAAAACCACACCTACAACGAAACCCCGTTATTCCAACTCGCCGCCTACAAGTCAAACACCGCTTCGGATCTTGCGGCGGCCCTTCCTCCTCCTCCTCCTCCTCCACCGCATCAGCCGCCGCTCGTTTCCCCAAATTCGTTTTGACAACTGGAGGTGGCGGTGGCGATACAGAGGACGACGCAGCAGCACCGTCGGGAGAAGAAACGGCGGAAGCGGAAGCGGCTGCGGCGGCTAGGGATTGATTAAGAGCGTGTTTAGCGGTGGAGGAGCTTTGTTGTTGATGCTGTAGATCTCGAAAACATTTGGAGCAAAGGTTTTGCGTAGCGGTGCTTCCGAAGAAACCACAATTGTTAGCGCATAGTTTTGGTTCTTGTAGTCTGTGTTCCTCCGCCATAACAACAACCTTCGGAAAAAAAAAACTCCGGCGAGATTTCTACCAAAAAATCAAACGGATCGATGATCAGAATTTGAATAGATCTATTATGTTCTAATGAAAATCTCATCAAAAATCATATAATTTACAACAAAATTTAAAATGAAAGATACCTGGAAGAAACAAGAAGATGATGATTAGATCGGTTTAGAGGAGAAGAAGACAGGATCCGATGGAGACTCTCTCTCTCTCTCTCTCTCTTTGTGTTATGTATTTTTAAAAGCAGAAATGAGGAAATGAAAATGAGGAGAGGAGTTTGGGAAAAACTAACGACGAAGCAATCTCGATTAATTTTTTTTTTTTTTTGGAAATGGAAAATAGGAAAAAATTTGTGGAAAATCAAAATAGTGCAGATTGGCTTTTGGGGCTTCGTGGTGGCGATGAAGATTCCAGAAGCTCCTACAGTATTCGTAGTATATAAATTTTATGTTACACAACTTGCACGAAATTTAAAATGTCATTTTTAGGACCTACGAAGATTGTTTCAGTTTGCTTGTTGTTGTGAAGGACTTGAGTCCCCCAGATCAAAGGGTTTCTTTTTATAAGGGGATAAATAAACCTAAAAAGAGATTCAATGCATTGTTATGACGTCTTCTAATACGATGAATGTGATTAATTTTGGAATTTTAGGAAAACAAAAGGAAGTGTTTGTTCATTTGATCAATCAACCAATCAAAATTCCAAATTTCTTTCCTTGGAAGCAACAATTTTAAAGTAATCTTTTGGTCATGTTTAGCAGCATTTGGTTGATGTCACTTCGGTCCACAATCAAGCTAGACAATAGCATGGGTTAGAGATAACCGGCTCTTAAATTTACCTTATCTTGCTAACCGGTCCAACATTTTAAGACGAGGGATACATTCTTTGGTTCCACAAAGCCCAAAAATTGCATTGTTTTCTGAACCAGTCAAGATCAACTGCTCATCGTATGATAACTTCAACCAATCAAGTCAACGGTTAAGCCTCCTCTTTTCTCACAGAGTTAAAAGGTCAACGGCTCTTTTTATTTTATTTTATTGATAAATATCATAAATTAATCTCCAATGGCTTACCTTTCCGATTTGGTCACACCAGGATCACCTTAGGAGAATTGATTTAGTCTCGATCAAACTTAGATCGCACAAGTCATCAAATCCCAAGGTTACATGCCTTACCTATAGTCTTATTAATTGGTATCATCCTTTTCCTTGATTTTTTTTTTTTTTTTTTTTTTTTTTTTTTTTTTTTTTGTTGTTGTTGATGCCAAGTTGTTTTTCTTTGGCTCTTATATTAAAAGTTGTGTTCACAATTTTGTATGAGACTGTCTCACGGTTTATTCACAAGTCGCATGGTGTCTATCTGACCTTGAGTCATCATTCATTCAGATTTCTGGCAAGTTAGCATCTAAGCCTCTCGGATCCTCACCTTCAACGGCTATCCCAATCGTAAACTAAGCCTTACCAGTTGAGGTTTATATTATTATGGATATTATATGATACCTGGATGTCTTTGCTAGAGTGTTATCGAGAGCTCATGACTTATCCAATCGTGTTCGAGAACACTACCTAAAGATAATATAGAGAACACTAGGTAGTAACCGTAGAGCATTTATTCTGACTGCTTCAACAACGATCACATGTAAAAATCTAGGGATTGGAGATTTTTGTCTTAACTTCTCAATGTCAGAAATAAAGGCCAGATGTAAAATCGACAGAGGATCCTAAGGTTTTAATTATAGCTTAGATAAAATAACTGACCCATGGTTCAAAACATTGAAAGACTCAACCATACCGGATTGGTATACAAAACTAGAAGTTGACAGCAACAATGTAAGCATTCCAAGCATCACACTGTTGAAAGTTCTTGACTTGCTCATACTTGATATCACGGCCTGCACCAAACCCATCTGTTCTACGCATTTCAGAAGCGTCTGGCATTTCTCTAAGCCAAAAATGGACTGCTCTAAACCCGGCTTCCTCCATACAGTCCTTTATCTCCGGCAATGACCACCTACACACACATGAACAGAAGACCCAGGAACTTGATGTCAATCATGCATCCAAAAGTTTAGTAATACAAGTACAACTAATTTCATAGACGACAAGAAAGTCTTGCCATGAATATAACATTAGATATCGCTGCTACTTAATCCACCAAGGCAATAATAAACTCACTAACATGAGAATTTAGATATCAGCTACATTCGAGCACATGCTTGTCTGAGTTTTGATCCATAGTGACTGCACTACAGAACATCTACCTCACTCAACCGACAAAATCCAGGGGATGCAGGAACCTCTAATGACAGATGAAACATCATCCTACGCTTATCAAGTTATCTAAAATGCTAAGCAATACCCCTAAGTATATAAATAGGCCTCTTTGTTTGTTACAGTGAGATTTTCTTAAGGCTAGTGAGAAATTGTTGGTAATGATTGTCCCACTTTTGGGAAAAGAATGGATACAGAAATTACAAGCCACTTACAGTCTCCAGCTATATGAAAAAGCATGGCGAATCTTCCTGTTCTGCTTTTGAAGGTGATAGTGCAGACTGATCCTTGTCTTGCGACTTAAAATGTCAAACTCAGCTTGCTCCCATGTGTACTGCCATATCATATTGATATTTCGTTAGTACAATCATTCCTAATAAGTTTCATCTTTATGGCTCTGACACTCTTTTTCACCAAATGTAAGTATAAGAACGAAAATTTACCGTGAAATTTGGGAATTTCCGTTGAAGCTTCAACTGTCCCTCAGCAGAAGCACCTCCATACAAATCCATCACGAAAATACCACCTTTCTTAGACAAAGCTTCACGTGCATTCTTGAAGTAAGTAACCAACTCCGAGCGTTTGTGGAGACAACAGCAACTGAAGTTGAAAGCACACACGATATCCCTCTTCGGCAACGAATCAGGTTCATCTTTCTCTAAGGAATCAACAACACTAGGATCATGATAAGCATCAACCAAATCTTCATTATCACCATCATCCAAACTTATGTTTTGTATCAGCTCATGAGATTTAGATTTCACTTGCTTAGCCTCAAGAGGGCTCAAAACATTCCCATGTAAAAGCGACATCCTTGAATACACATCAGCACCAAGTTTACTAATGTTGTTATCCATGCACCATTCTAACGCCTCAAGGTCAAAATCTAGCCCTATAGCAGTCCGTCTTGTGTCAGTCTTCACCCACTCCGCACTAAATCAAACAATCAAATCATTAAACATTTCTTTTGCCAACTACAGGATTCAAAGATAGATACTTTAAAACTCAGTGACACAATTGGATTTACCTTAAAAGAGCAGTGCCACAGAAATCTTCTTGGAAATGGAGTGGCTGCCTTCCACCAATATACATTAGAAAGAACTTCTGCAAATAGCTTATGTCCCCTTTTGGTGACTGCACCAAAAATAAAAAACAGAACACAATGTCTTAAAAAGCTTAGTACTTCTTTTTTCTCTGTAAGAGATGTAAGAACCACTCAATGGAACCTAAAAGGGAAAAGCACAGGGAGTTGCAAAATTACCTGTACGGATTGTTGGTAAAGAAGGAACTTTGAAGGCAATTCAGATGATTCGTTTCCTTCTTCTTCCTCAGAGTTTTCTTCTTCTTCTTCATCTTCTTCGTCGTCGACGGAGGCAGCAACCGGCGGGTGCTGATCGTAGAAATCTTCTCCCGAATTGGTATTAGAAAATTCACCTTTGTGGCGACGTCGATTAGGTTTTTTCTCTCGTTTCCCCATTTTCTTTTTCGTTCTCAGGTCCAGTTCGAGGCGGAAGAGAGTAAAGCGTTGACCTTTTTTTCTTATGAGGGTGTTGACGAAAGTCCCCTAAACGCTGCCACGTAGGCCCTATGCTCGTGCGTTGCGTTTACCGATTTGGCGGTTGAGGTTTGGTTTAGTTTGGTTTAGTCGCAGAACCGCATGTACCACAAACCAAAGATAAGCCATTGACTTGATGCAGATTTAAAATGGTTTTTGATTTTTCAAAAATCATTTTATCACCCACGCAAATATAATTAAAAATGAATTTTCAAACTTCCTTTATGATATAGTATTAAAGATCTTATTCATCAACTACTTTCTTAAGCTATGTGATTTGTGAGATAAGTGTATCTAATCATTCTTTGAGATGTAAAACTAAAAATATCTAAATCCTAATTATTCACCGTATAATACAATATATATTTAGAACTTTAGATTTTTTTTTTGTTGTTGTCAAATATCGAAGTCTTATGAGTTTTAAAAATTTATTTGACATGTTTTATGAACCCAACAATGACATGAATATTTGGAATTTATAATAATTGTTGAGCTATATGTCTTATGGAAATTATTTTTAAAAATTATATTGCACAAAAAATGTTAATAGTTATTCAAAGACAAAATCCACTAAGAAAATCGATATATCCACAAAGCATATCAAATGGTTTGCTCTCCATCATGAACATCACTAAATAAGATGTGCATAAAATGATGTTCAAGTTTCTAATATGGACATTAAGGGATGTTTCAGTTTTTGGTGTTACATTGGGTATAAAATATAATTTAGACGTAGAAAAAGAACAATGTCATGCTACCATCAAAACATACGATCAGGAGGTAGAAAAACAACGAAAAATAGATGAAAATATATACCGTGATATACTGCTGCGATCTGGTAGCTGACTTCAAAAGAAGATATGTAGTTAATTTTTCAATTGAAAATCTATATTTGAGGCTACCTATTGTAATAAATAATTTATAACTAAGCTTTAAATATTGTACATCTTATTATCCATTTCGTATAAAATCTACAATAAAGTCATTAATCCTTTTACTTATCTTAAAGGAATAATATGTAATTGACGATGAATCTATAACTTTTTAAATGTTAGAAATTAAAACACCAAAAACTGCCTAGATTCTAACCTAATTTGATTAATTTTATTTGTGAGTTCTGATAAATTAAATAATCAGACTTTTGGGACAATTAAAGAGAATAAATTAGTTAAAAAAAAAAATTTGCAACTTTTGTTCTTACTGTTGATAGAAATAAATCAATAACAAATGTACACATATGATAGTATAAGTTGTTTATGTATGTACGTTCAGTCGTTCATGACAAGATTATTTTTATTTTTTCGTTTTTTAATACAAATCATGTTGGACAAAAATAATAAGCATATAATAAAAAAACGGCAAGCGTTTTCCTTATCATTCATCAAAACGCTTCAACGTTTCATTCTTCTGCAAACCTACGCTCCGCTGTTTTTTCAAGACCTTTTTCGTCTTCGTCGTCAACAAATCTGGCTTTTTCTCCATCGATTTGCATAATCCATTCCTTCTTCTTCTTCTCCATCCCTTTTTCCCCTCTCTCATTCTCCAAATTACGATTTCAAGGGCTCCTTCTCGATCCTTGATCATCATCACCGATTCAATTAATCAGGAGGTACACAATTTTTCGAAATTTTTTTTTCTGGTAAAACCCTAAGTTATGTACAGCAATTTCAAGGAACAAGCGATCGAGTACGTGAAGCAAGCGGTTCACGAAGACAATGCTGGGAATTACAACAAGGCGTTCCCTTTATACATGAACGCGCTTGAGTACTTCAAAACTCATCTCAAGTATGAGAAGAACCCTAAGATCAGGGAAGCTATTACCCAGAAATTCACCGAGTATCTCCGCCGTGCAGAGGAGATCCGTGCTGTTCTCGATGAAGGTGGATCGGGTCCGGGATCTAACGGAGACGCGGCGGTTGCGACGAGGCCGAAGACTAAGCCGAAGGATGGAGAAGGCGGTGGTGGTAAAGATGGTGAAGATCCTGAGCAATCGAAGCTTCGAGCTGGGTTGAACTCTGCGATTGTTAGGGAGAAGCCTAACATTAAGTGGTCAGATGTTGCTGGGCTTGAAAGTGCTAAACAAGCTTTGCAGGAAGCTGTGATTTTGCCTGTTAAGTTCCCACAGTTCTTCACAGGTAATTTGAGCGAGCGATTCATTGAAGATTGAAACCATTCTCTTTATAAATTTGTGACCTTTATCTCTGTATCGTTGATTAAACTTGGTTTGTGTACTTATTTAGGAAAGAGGCGGCCATGGAGAGCTTTCCTCTTGTATGGGCCACCAGGAACAGGAAAATCGTATTTGGCTAAGGCTGTTGCTACTGAAGCAGACTCTACCTTTTTCAGGTAACATATGTCTAAAAGTGTTTCAAGCTACATAAGTATATAGTGCTGTGTCTTAGCTCTTTGGTTATAGCTTGTTACCATAGTCAATTACTCCTGGATTTGAATATTTGGTTAGGGATGTAGGCGTATTGTAGTATTTTAGGATTAGTTTGAGGAGGTGGTCTTGAATTAATCCTTGAGGTTCTTTGATTTTGTCAAAAAGGTTTGATTTTCTCTGAAACTTATATGCAGAGTCTACTATATGTTGCAACTTGCAATCGATTTACTAGATTGTGCTATCTGTGCATGTTATACACAAGCATCTACAGCCAGACTCGGGTTGAATGTAGATGGCATATTAGAGAACCGACGAATATGGTATTAATTAGGCAAATATGTAGATCCTTTGGTTTAAGGTTGCCACAAATTTTTATTTTAATGGTGATTGCACGAGATACTTGATCGCAAAGATGAAAACTTCCTTAGCTAGCATCATGTGCTAGGGTCTTGGGTTGTGAATTATGTCTAGCTAGGTGCTTCATGTTGGTTGTTTTTCTATCTTATCTTGTGTTTACAGTGTTTATTCTTGGAAACACGTTATAGCTTAAGAATAGTTGTTTCCTTTTTACTTCCCAACCATCAGCGTGTCTTCATCAGACCTGGTCTCAAAGTGGATGGGTGAGAGTGAGAAGCTGGTATCAAACCTTTTCGAGATGGCCCGCGAAAGTGCCCCATCGATTATTTTTGTTGATGAGATAGATTCTTTGTGTGGTACACGTGGAGAAGGAAATGAGAGTGAAGCTTCAAGACGTATCAAAACGGAGCTTCTAGTGCAGATGCAGGTGCAAAGCTTATCTGAACTGAACTTTCTGTCATTCAGTTTTAGCGGAAACATTTCTTTTCATTATTTATCTCTTTTTATTTTAGGGTGTTGGACACAATGATGAGAAAGTACTTGTGCTTGCAGCAACCAATACACCCTATGCTCTTGATCAGGTGAAAAAAGTCATAAAAGCAGATTGGTTCCATATTTTCGTTGCCAGTTAAATGATATCTTGGTAACACCATGTTGATTTCAGGCTATCCGACGACGTTTTGACAAGCGTATTTATATTCCTCTCCCAGAGGCCAAGGCTCGGCAGCACATGTTCAAAGTATAGTCATTTGCTTCGAGTTCCTTAAGTAAAAACCATTCAAGGGAGACCGAAACAGTTTACTAATGAGATATGTTTTGTAAATGCAGGTCCATTTGGGAGACACGCCTCATAATTTAACTGAACCTGATTTTGAATATTTAGGCCAAAAGACAGAAGGGTTTTCTGGTTCAGATGTGTCTGTTTGTGTACGTGACTTGTCCTTGAGTTATTTCTTATTGTCCTTAATGTTGTTACAGATAGATAAGCCTTTGTATTGAGAATCTTTTTGATTTTTGCAGGTAAAAGATGTTCTGTTTGAGCCTGTTCGTAAAACGCAAGATGCGATGTTCTTTTTCAAGTCTCCTGATGGTACATGGATGCCATGTGGGCCTAGGCACCCTGATGCCATCCAGACTACAATGCAAGATCTAGCAGCAAAAGGGCTTGCAGAAAAGGTACGCATCAAAAACTTTGAATATATCATTTGTGGTTTTGTGTTTCAAACTTCTCTTAGTTTTATATCATTTGAATCCTCCACATGTATCCGCTGGAAGACACATAAATTTGTCGCATAAATAATGCAATGCTATGCTATCGGTCTTAAAAAAATTCATTCCAAAAAGTTCGTGTGGTCGTATGATACTGAGATACATTGTTTTTGTAGTCATTAAGTCTTCGATGCTGTAAACTAAAGACCGATTTGTGTATTTTATGTGACAGATTATTCCACCACCTATTACCCGAACAGATTTCGAGAAGGTACTTGCAAGACAAAGGCCAACAGTGAGCAAGTCTGACCTTGATGTCCATGAGAGATTCACGCAGGAGTTTGGAGAAGAAGGTTAATAGATTTGAAGTTCCATCAAATACCTCTCATAATCATATTAGCCTCTTTGACTTTCTGCTTATGTATGTACTGAGAAGCAAAACAAATCTCAAACCCATGTTTGATTTCATCCCAAAAACATTGAATTTGCTTTATTTCTCGAAACGTGTAAAAAATGTTATGAACAATGTTTTCTTTTTATTATTTCACCAAAAGTCCCCACATGAGCAAACTCCATCACTGCCAAAGTGATGAAACCGGTTTGAATCTCTAACTACAATCTCTCTTTTTTCAATCTTTGCAATTAATTTGATGACTGCATGACAATCTCCACAAACCCTAAGGTTCTTAATGATCAAAAGAGGGCTTCCCTTTGGTGTAGCAATCAACCCAAAAGCAATAGCTAATCTCTCACTATGCTGAGCAAGAACAGCTTCTTTATGCTCATCATCAATGTCTTGAAGCACATAACTTGTATCCGGCTCATACCCTAAATCTTTCAGCCGTGTACTTAAATCTTCTAGCTTCATATAGATCTGTTCTTTGCGAGAATGAGACCGATCACCTGCCAAGAATGCGTGAGTCTTGTTCTTGACCTCAATCCAACTGTAACCAGGTTCTTTCTTCACGTTTCTCTCGTTCATCAGCTTCCTTACTTTGGCTCTCTCTTGCCAGTCTCCTGCCTCTGCATACATATTAGACAACAGCACATATGCAGCTGAATCCTCTGGTTTCATTGCGATGATCTTCTCTGCAGCTAATCTCCCAAGCTCTGTTTTCTTGTGCACACGACATGCAGCTAGGATTGTTCTCCAAATGGTGGAACTAGCCGGGTTTGGCATGTTGTCTATGACCTTCATAGCCTTTTCAAGTTGCCCGGCTCGGCTGTATAAATCCACCATACAACTATTATGCTCCTTTGTAGGTGCAATCTTGCAGTCTCTCACCATTATATCGTAATACTTTTCGCCTTCTTCTACTAACCCCCCATGTGTACAAGCAGTAAATACTCCGACGAATGTCACGCTATCCATTTCCACCTTTCTCTTCTTCATTTCCTTGAAAACTTCTAGAGCCTTCATAGCTTGCCCGTGTTGTGCATACCCAGAGATCATCGAATTCCATGATACTAGATCTCTCTCACTCTGCCTCTTAAAGACTTCTTCCGCACTCTCGATGTTTCCTTTCTTTGCATACATGGTTAGAAGAGCACTACTAACACACAAAGAGCTATCGAGTCTTGATTTTATAGCAAACCCGTGGAACTGCTTTCCCTGTCCCATGGACGCGGTAGTAGCCGCACACACGTTAAGGATGCTAGAGAATGTAAACTCATTCGGTTTTACCCCTCCCTTTGTGAGCTTGCTAAACATCTTAATAGCTGCCTCCGTTTCTCCGGTCTGAGCATATCCTGCAAGCATCGCTGACCAAGCCACAATGTCTTTATCATCAATACCACTAAAAACTTTTGCAGCCTCATCTACTTTACCTAACTTCACATAAGCATCTAGAAGAGCAGTTCCAACGGTTGAAGACCTCTCGTAGTTAGTCTTTACAACTTGTGCGTGGACCTCTGATGGAGAAATTACAGGAAGAGCTGTGAGAATGACAGAATAAGTGAATTCGTTCGGCCTAACACCTTTCCTCTTCATTTCCGAAAATAAATCCACTGCTTCCTCTTTCCCATCATTCTGCAAAAAACCACTAATCATCGCTGTCCATGTCACAACATTCCCGAGGGATCCTGTCTCTTTGAACAACCTAAGAGCATCAACCATCGCCATACATTTACTATAAGCCACCATTAGAGCCGTCCTTACATTTTGATCAAACACAAACCCGTATTTCACAACACTGCAATGGAGCTGCTCTGTGAATCTCAGTTCTTTGAGGTTAGCACACAGCTTAATAATGGAAGCAAAGCTAGATTCAGATAACCGCACATGATTAAGCCTCATAGAGTAAAACATTCCCAACGCTTCTAAATCAAGCCCGTTTCCTGCATATCCTGAAATCATACTATTCCAAGTCACCACACTCTTTACTTCTGTTTTATCAAACAAAACTCTAGCTTTCCTAACATTCCCACACTTGAGATACAAATTAATCAGAGAATTAGACACCGGAATCGTTTTATCTAAACCGTTCTTTACAACAACTGTGTGTACCTGAGTTCCCCTCCCACCCACTCCTTCCTCAGCCAAAACTCCAAGAGCAGCTGCGTAAGTAAACGAGTTCGGCTGAGTCCCTTCGTCTTGCATTCGCATAAACAATGTCAAAACTTCCTCATTCATCGAATTCCGAGCATACCCGCTTATCAATGTAGTCCAAGTAACAACATTTCTCTCCTTCATTTCATTAAAAACATTCCTTCCATCCTTAAAGTTACTTCCTTTCATATATGTATCAACCAGCGATGTTCCCACACTCACATCATCTAAAAACCCAAACTTTACACACTGACAATGCAACTGTCTACCAAAAAGCTCATCACACAAAGTAGCAGAAACTTTTATAACAGAGGAAAAGGTTGAGCAGTCCATCTCCATTCCCAAACGATGAATATTCAAAAAGAGTCTTGTTGCTTCCTGAGTGCGCCCGTCGCGAGAAAACCCAAAAAGCAAACTCGTATAACTTTCACGATCTCGGTCAGGAATTTTGTCGAACACATTGCGTGCACTAAGTAAACGAGAGGAAGAAGAAGAAGAAGCTCCAAAGCAATAATAAATTCGATGATTGGGTTTGAACTTTTCCAGAGATTGAGGTCTCAGTATTGTCGTTGCGAATTGCATTTGCTTTTCAAGACAACCAACAAATTGTTTTGTGTTTTCATTTGCGGTTCGAAAAACAACTCTTTGTTTGACGAATTAAAATCTCTTCAATTTCATTCTGCATTAACGAAAAGACGAAATTGCCCCTCTAACAATTTTTAAAAGAAAATTGAACATCTAATTGTTTCTACCAGCCTCCTAGGATTTAAACTTAGGCGCAAACGCGTGTGCATGAAGCTCGCAATCACTAAGCTATTGTGTTTTTCGTTGAACATTTACTGATTTAGTTATATTTAACATTTAATAACCTTTATTAAGAGTAATATTATATTTTTACCATTGCTAAATAGAATAGAATTAGAGGAGAAGGGCCAAAGAGATTTTAGTCCGTTTGAGTCTATCAAATAATGATAATTTGTTGGTTAGACACTGTTAAATCCATACTTTGGTCTGTTTCGGTTTGGTTTTCAGGATTTTTTTTTTTGATTTATAATAAAATAAAGAGAAATACCCTAAAATAACACAAACAAATTTTATGGACAATTATAGCACACATTTCATAAATTTCCAAAAATAGTAAAATTAATTTTTAGAATTTTTTTTTAGGTTTGGGTTCTCAATTTCACATTTACCGTATAGTTTTGAGGGGTAGGGGTTAGTATTTTGAATTTATGAGTTAATTTTGAAAGATTAATTGGTGCTATTTTTGGAATTTTAGAGATGTTGTGCTAAGTTTGAAAAAAGACTTATTTTGGTGTTATTTTTGAGAATCTCCCTAAAATAAAACAATAAAGGTTGCTTTAGCCATTTTTATGTTTGACTTCCATTAGATACCTTATTGACCAAGTCAACTTGCTAGATTAGCTTAAAACGATTTATAAAATGTTTGTATTATGAAACAAAATAAAATGTTTAAAACATCCTATAAAATGAAACCGAAAAAGTACTTAATTGATGGATCAACCACTCCCTAATTTAGTAATAGACTTTTATTGTTGTCTAAATAGACTTCTTCTTTGGTTGACTTCACCCCCACAACGTTGTTATGCGTCTCACATTTTGACATTGCTATCTCCTTCTCTAATTTCATTATGCAGATTGGTTTCTAAAAAGACTCAAAGATCTTGAATCATTATTCATGACATGGCTCTTGATCCTTCGTCTCGTAGTTGGATACAAGATGTCTTCCCGAGCTTCCACGGAGCAGATGTTCGCAAAGACTTTCTCAGTCACGTTGTCAAGGAGTTCAAAGCAAAGGGCATCGACATGTTCATTGATAATGATATCGGGAGAAGCAAATCGATCCGTCCAGAACTCGTAAAAGCTATTAGAGGATCAAGAATCCTGATCGTTTTGCTCTCGGAAAATTACGCTTCTTCGACATGGTGCCTTAATGAATTGGTGGAGATTATGAATTGTAGCAAAGAGTTGGATCAAACGGTGATGACCATTTTCTATAAAGTCCATCCAACTGATGTAAAGAAGCAAACCGGAAATTTTGGACAAGTCTTCAAAAAAACTTGTAAGGGTAAAACAAAAGAGAACATTAGGAGATGGAGACATGCTTTGGCCCAAGTGGCAATAATTGCTGGTTACCATTCAAGCAACTGGTTAGCCTTTTTGATCTCCACTTTGACTTTTTTTTTTTTTCACTTCTAAGATAGTTAGATTATTGCAACCGGTTAAATGACTAGTTATTTACTAATATAATATATAATTGCTGACACATAGATCTGTATGTCTCTTTTTTTTCTTAAGTGGTTTTACATTAATCTGTTGCTTGTTAGGTGTAATGAAGCGGACATGATCGAACAAATTGCGACAAATGTTTCAAATACACTAAATAATTATATCCCATCAAACTACTTTGAAGACTTAGTTGGGATGGAAGCTCACATGGAAAAGATGATGTCTTTGTTATGCCTAGAATGTGATGAAGTGAGAATGGTAGGGGTTTTGGGTCCTGCGGGTATTGGTAAGACGACCATCGTTAGAGCCTTATATGAAACACTTTGTAGTAACTTCACTCATACTGCATTTATGGTGAGTATAAAAGGAGTCTATACAGTACAGAACCGCGACAACTTTGCACTCATGTTGCAGTTACAAGAACAACTTTTATCTCAAACCTTAAATCAAAAGGATTTGAAGATACGTCACTTAGGTGTGGCACGGGAAAGGTTGAAAGATAAGAAAGTGCTTGTCGTTCTTGATGATGTTGATCGGTTAGTACAGTTAGATGCTATGGCGAAAGAACCTAAATGGTTTGGTAATGGAAGTCGGATTATCATAACAACACAAGACCACAATCTCTTAAAGGCACATGGTATCAATCATATTTACAAGGTTGATTATCCTATTGATGAAGAGGCGCTTCAAATCTTCTGCTTGAATGCTTTTGGGCAAAAGTCCATTAGAGAAGGTTTCGAGGAGCTTGCATGGGAAGTTACAAAACTTTCCGGGAAACTCCCCTTGGGATTAAGTGTAATGGGCTCTTATTTCCGGGGAATGTCCAAGCAAGAGTGGATCGATGCACTACCAAGGTTAAGAACTAGGCTTCACCAAGATATTAAGAGTATTTTAAGGTTCAGTTATGACGCCTTATGCGATGAAGATAAAGATTTATTTCTTTATATAGCTTGCTTTTTCAGCCATAAAAGTATTCAGACACTTGAAGATTATCTTGCGGATACGTTCTTGGACTTGAGTCAAGGGCTTAAAATATTAGCTGAAAAATCTCTCATATCTCGGGAATGTGGATTTATAAAGATGCCTAGTCTGTTAGTACAACTAGGTAGAGAAATTGTTCGTAACCAATCTGTTCAAGAACCTGGACAACGCCAATTTTTGGTTGATGCTAGAGAGATCTGTGAAGTACTCACCAAGGAAACGGTAAGTTAATTTTCACATTAGTCATATATTAATTCATTGCCTTGTTCCCTCTAAAATTGTAAACTAACCTTCTCTACTCTTATTTCATCCAGGGTAGTAAAAGTATTGTAGGTATGGATCTCGACTTATCTGAAATCAACGGTGATTTTGATATTAGCGAAAAATGCTTCGAAAGAATGTGGAATCTCCAATTCTTAAGATTCCATGGAAAAGTTGAAGATTATAATGGTTGTAGATTGCAACACTCTCAACAAAGTCTGAATTATCTATCTCCAAAGCTTCGGTTACTACATTGGGAATATTTTCCAATGAAATGTTTGCCTTCTAGTTTCAATACATCGTTCCTTGTCGAGCTAAACATGCGTTACAGCAAGCTTAAGAAGCTGTGGGAAGGAGTCCAAGTGAGTAAATATTATTTCTATTTTATATTTTATTTCAAAATGTAACAATTTGTCTTTTAAAACTTTTAGAGATGCAAAAAGAGATTTTAACACTCTTTGTCTTTTTTAACTCAACTAAAACTTGATGGCATAGAAGTATGTTTCATTGTTTTGTCTCATCACAGTCTCAGTATATTTTCATCTGTTTACTTAATAAGTATCTTTATTTGTTTGGGCAGCCTCTTCAAAATCTCAAGTGGGTGGATTTGAGTTATTCCAAAAACCTGAAGAAGCTTCCTGATCTCTCAAGTGCCACGAATCTCCTGAGTTTAGATATCAGTCACTGCTCAAGGTTGATAGAGCTACCATATTCAATTGGAAATGCAATCAATCTATTGATTTTGAATATCGAACATTGCACAAGCCTGCTGACTATCCCCAACTCTATCGAAAATATCCCTAATCTCAAAATATTTCTTGTTGAATGCTCAAGTCTAGTGCAACTCCCTTCTTGCATTTGGAATATCACTAGTCTCAACACATTTAATCTGGACAATTTCTCTAGTTCTTACCAGGACCCTTTGATGTGGAATGCCAAGAATTTCCAAGATTTGGATCTCAGTGGGTGCTCAAGTCTAAGGAGGCTCCCTTCTTTAGTTAATGCCACTAATCTCCAGGACCGAAAGCCTAATTTCATAGAGCGAAACCCATATCTTTATAGATACTTATCTTCAGTGGGGCTCTCCTCCTCTATAGTTGATGCCACTAATCTCCATGAGCAAAAGGGAACATCTTCAGTGGGATTCTCTTCCTCTATTGGAAATGTCACTAATCTCAAGAAACTAAATCTCAGCAACTGCTCAAGTCTTGTGGAGGTCACATCCTCGATCGAGGATGCCACTAATCTCCAAGAATTGAATCTCAGTGGATGCTCAAGTCTAAAAACGCTCCCCTATTCTATTAGTCGTTTAAAAGAGCTTTGGAGATTGGATCTCAGTGGATGCTCAAGTTTGATGGAGCTCATCTGCTCGATTAAGGATGCCACTAATCTCGACGACTTGAATGTCATTGGATGCGCAGGTCTGATGGAGTACCCCTCTTATTCTGTGGGAGATGTCATTTATTTCCGGGAATTGGTGAAAAGTGTCAAAAGAAGAAACAAAAAGGTCAAAGAAAATTCAACTCGTTCTCCTCCTCCTCCTCCTCCTCTAGTGGGAAGGCCCAAGTCTCATAGATTTCAGAGATCGAAAGAGTGCTCAAAGCTCGACGTGGAATCTCTTTATTATTAATCGGAAATAATGTATCTTGAAATCTTCAAAATAGTTATCTTTTCTATTTGTTCAACGGCCCCTTATAAAGGCAAATTTGCCTTTTTCTTTCTAAACAAGTCTGAGAGTATTCTCATGTATAAAACAACCCTATAGAAACTGGATTTCCACAATGAATTTGTTTATGGGGAAAAACAAATTCAGTAAAGTAAACTCTCTAGAAAACTAATCTAAACTTTGATATTATAATAATTAGGGTTTCTATTGCTAAGAACAAGAAGAGAACTGAATAATTGTATTCAATAATGGATGTTTTACAATGGAGAAGTCTTTCCCCCTTTATACATATTCATAAATCGCACAATATATTAACTTTCCTTATCAGACGAACTGAAATAAGGAAAGTTACTTTATCTCTTAGATCGGCCGCCGGACGAAGTGGAAGTCGGTTCTTCACCCTCGAGGCTGGGCCTCTTCTATCCGAAGTGGGCTTAAATGACCTAACTGAGTACTTAACCGGATTCCCAGTTAAATAACCAATTTATCTTTCTGGTTTAGTTCGGTATGTCGGGGGTGCTAAATCCCGCACCAACAATTCTAATACCCCCTATGGAAAACTTATGGACTCTTGGGATTTTTAGGTAGAGAAGTGGATGGATTACTTACCGAGCTACTGGAGTTCCTGTCCCTTGAAATTGCGTTCCTGTCCCATAGCCGCACACAAGACACGTTGAGGATGCTAGAAAATGTACATGATAAGGACTTTGTGTATATGAACAAAATATAGTTCCCAAGACAAATCATATTATTGAACAGAGAACAAAACTTCATTTGAATTGGAACATGTCTGTTTTATAACATCATGTTGGGTTTCTCCATATTGATACAATTCCGTCACTTGTTAATAGACCATCGATCTGGCGGCAGCTTCATAAAACAAAATCTCTGGTCGAACCTTTCTCTCTCCACAGAATCTGACCACACTCTTCCAGTTACCTACATTCTATGGCATCACCAAAAATGCATCAATCATGTTTGGTCTATCTCTAAATTCACAATACGGAAAGACAAAATCAATTCTTTCGTCTTACCTCTCCATTTAAAGCACCATGTCTGAAATTGACCCACCGGTTCTTTACATAAGCTAAGCAATTGTATTCTTTTTCTTCTTCACCACAACCAACCTGCATCAGCATCACATACCATATTTTCTGAGACTGTAACAAAAGATTAATACAGAAGAAGAATAGCTAAAACATTTATGACGCTGATTCATATGTTTTACCAATGATACAAGCCGGTAGTTAGTGTTTGGTTCTAATCCTTCGTACATCCTGCTGATATCTATCTCCCAGTCCAAAGCCTTTGTTGTTTCAGATATTTCTTTTTCAGTTTCACTCTTCTTCCATTCTAAAACTAAAGTTGCAAAGCCACGTAACACCAACATTTCTTTATCATGAGTTTAATATATGAAATGAATTCATAAGATCACAATCATGGTGGTCAATACTTACCGATTGTGAAGATAGGTGGGGATTTACTTATAATGTGATGTACAAAGTTTGTTATTCCACAACCTCCTGTTTTAATGTCACATAACAGTTTATATTCCATGCGGATCACCTTACAGATATCCACAAAATCTATATTCCCAAGAGCACACTGCAAATATATACGCACAGAACAACCTTGTAATTAAGGGTTAGTATTAGTTTCTGTAGGAAACATAAAGAGGGAAACAAATGAAACATACCTTCAAGTCTCTGATCGAATCTGCAGCCATAACAATGCCATAAGAACTTTGCTCTGGATAATTTGGTTTCTTTCTGCATTTTCTACAACTCATTATTTCATTTTCTTCCAACGTAAAAAGGCGAGTTACTAAGCTTTCTCTTTCAGCATTCTTCCAGCAATGCCAAAACTCTAGGATGTCTACAAGAACCTCAGCAGCATCACTCGACTGAAAAGGGTATAGAAAAACAGAATTCCTTTAAAATAACAGTCAAGCTTACAGAATAATAATAATAATAATACCAAGCTTAGAAGGTTATCTTCTTCAAACGAACCATGGAAATAACTTCTTCTAGGGAAGCAAGTAAGTCACTCAAGAGGCAACTGTAGACTCCCTCATTATTTATCTCGCCTGACACAAAAGCAGTAAAGAAATTTTGTAGTGCAGGATGAGCGTGTTCTTCCAGGTGGTCTTGAAATGGTTGCTTATTGTGCATCAAATCTTCTTTGAGCATTTTAATGTTCAAGAGTGCCTGCAATACCACATTTTTTTGTGAACTTCTCGAAGAGAATGATTTGATTCAGAAGACGAGAGTTTAGGTATTCAATAGTGTTTTGGTTGGTAAATGCTTTACCTTCAGTGTCATGTCAAGAGCTGAATAGTATCTGCTTCCAGCTTCTCCAAGAGCTGACTCTATATGTTCCGACTGTGAATCTTCTCCAAGTATATTTTGCATAACTTGAAGATGGCGAAAGAAGGAAATAAGAATTATGCATATAACTCACATTATTCGTCAACTGAGAAGCTCGTTTACAAACAGAGTCAACTTTACCATCCTCTTGATTAATAGTGTGGGATGAAATTTCCGATTGACGCCTTTCACTTGCAAGGGTATCATCTGGTTCCACAGAATCTTCTACCACCGACGTGCTTTCCGGTTCAAGGTTGACAGAAGGCTTACTAGACATGTAAGACCACGTTTTGCTCAGAGAAAACCTGAAAGCAATTTATGAACATACGAAAAAGACTCTTGAGGTACTTACTGTTCTCCAGTCTTATGAAGAAAACTCGATATGTTCGTTGAAGTTCTCTCCTGCGTCATGAAGGCCATTCATTCTTACAACAGAATAACCAAAATTTCAGGAAAGAAAATTGAGACTTTAGAACCTCCAAAGACCTTTTTGTTTTTAGTTTTCTTCTTCTTTGACTGTGACTTCTTCTCCTCCTCGACTAAAAGATCTGCATCTGCTGCATCTAACTTGGCTTTGGATTCCATATTCATAATTTCATTCTAGATGAGAAGTTACATAATAACATGTTAGAAACATAGTTTCATATATGAAGGCCATTCATTCTTACAACAGATTAACCAAAATTTGAAAAAAGAAAATTGAGAATTTAGAACCGCCAAGACCTTTTTGCTTTTAGTTGTCTTCTTCTTTGACTGTGACTTCTTATCTTCCTCGAGTAAAAGATCTGCCTCTGCGGCATCTGCTGCATCTAACTTGGCTTTGGATTCCATATTCCTAATTTCATACTAGATGAGAAGATATATAATAACATATTAGAAACAGTTCAAAGGACAAATAAGCCTGAAATTGAAATCTCTCTGTATATAGCTTTAGTTTCAAACCAACCAGCAAGAAAATTCTCAGCAGTTCAAGGATATAAGTGCGGTTGTCAAAAACTGAAAGCCTGGTGAGGTTGTCCAGCAAACTAATCCTTGAATTATCAACCAGCAATATCTTCGAATCCATAAGCATAACCTGTAAGTCATGTAGATACTTTAAGATGGGCAATTCATGCCATTAAGTTGTTAATGAATTTTAAAATCATGAATGAACCTTGGTATTGGCCACTGCTTTCAGAGAGTCTATGGACTTCAACACTACATCATCGCTGAGACTTTTATGCTCACGTATAAGATTCAAGCATTCTTCAAAATCGGGGAAATCAAATGTCAGATCCAACGCGCCTTCGAGAACATCTCGTACTGCACACACAAATAATTTTGCAGTGAGGGAATTTCCAGGTGCTCTCTCTTCGCATCTATCGCATAGAAGAGATGCATAGCTGTTCCACTGATCTTCCTGAATATTCCTTCTCCTTTCATCCTCACCCATACACAAGTCTTCGATGACAGTAAGAGCTACATAATAATGGAAGACCTTCATTTTCTTTGCATATTTGGTTCCCAGTGTCCTACATGTGAACTGAACAGCTCTCAGAACAGCCACCCAGATATCAAGATTATGTTCCCAGATAGGTCTGGGAAAAGTCCAATCTTCTATATTGTAGTCAGTTAACCAGGATATGATATCATCTCCCTGAGCATGTGCCTTGGCGTAGTGAACATTGGGCTCAAAAACATTGATTGTCCCTTCATCATCGAATGGAGCATTATTGCTTTGCAGAAGTCTTCTATCCAGAAGCAGAAATGAAAACTGAGGGTCAAAGTCGATCTTTTCTGTAACTCGAGTACAACCCAAGGTACTGTCCACTGCTCTGGAAACCAGATCTATACCATCTTCCCTTTCACATTTGATGCGTTTTAGAAAGTTTAGGATTTGACTGAGTTCATGACAGTCCAGAAAACATATACTCTGAGGTGTTTCCACTAGGTGAGAATCGACAAGACTCTGTTTGGACACTTGAAGTTTTCCAAGATACTTCAAAGGATATTGCATCACACTGTCTCGAACACTACAAGGGAGAATTTTAAGGTCACAAAACATCACGAGAAAAAATTTGATTTCCTTGAGTAACTTACTCCGCTCTTCATCCACAGCTAAAGGCCATTCTTTGGACCATCCATTCTTATATGAAAACCCTTTCACATCTGGGAGCCGATTTTTGATCATTTCAACTGCAGCTACTGTGTCCACTGGTTCCCAACCTCCAACCGATATCTTACGAACCCAGTCTTTGCCTATCCTCTTAACCATATCCATTTCCTTTGAAGGTTTAAAATCTGCAGCATGTTCTAGTTCAAGATGTTTCTTACATTCTTCAGCACTATAAAACTTGTTCGAACATTTAGTTCGGCACATCCAGAATATCCATTTTCTGTCTTCCCTGGCAGAACCAAGAATTTTCTCTAAAGCATCTCGTCCTTTTTGCCCATGTACTCCCTCCACAAAACTTGTAAGCTTTTCTATGCTTACTTTCATAAAATCCCTTTTGACCTTAACATCCAAACCTAACCAAAACGAGCTCAACCCCTTATACTTGTTGTTCTTAACCGGCTCTGAACTATTCTTTGACTCCAAATCTTCTGACTCACATTCTTCTTCGGATAAACCCTTCAGTCCTCCAGTATTGGAAACAGAGATCCTAAACTCAGAATCTTTGATAATATTCTCCAGTTCTTTCTTCGTTTTCTCCTGATGTAACTTCTGTTGCAAACTCAATTGAGCAACAGAAGAAGCCGAGTCTTCATTTGCGTTAGTAACAGATAAACCTCGTTTTCCTATCTTAACACATTTCTTGTAATACATCACTGACCCTGTATGTCGTGCCAAATTGTAGAATCCATGTGCGCAAGCTGTTAATAACTTGTCATGTTGTGTAAAACTTGCAACGGAAGCCAACAAGTATGTGAAATCCACGTCAAGGTTCTCTGCTTTTGACCATAGTTTCATCATCATGTAACCTTCTTCCGAATGAAGAAACCATATGTTCTTGTCATCCTTGTGGACCTGAATCATATCTTGGATTATCTCCAAAGCCTTGATGTGATCTCCACGAGCGAAGAGATCTTTAGCCTTTGCGTGGAGTGCTGCGCTCTCAGCACCTCTCAGAAAAGTAGTAGTAGGCTCCATTGCTACGAACGATCCCTCAAGGTTCTTGCGTTTTCTTGGTCTCTCTCTCTCTCTGCTATGTGTGTGTTGCGAGAAGAAACAGAGTCGAAGCAGGAGGGGACATCAACGAATATAACAGCCTATCACGTGAGGGGCACGTGACAAGGCTTGGGAAAAAACAAAAGAAAAAACCCAATTTTGAGCATTGGGGAATTTTGTCGAACACGTTATGTGCATTTATTTACCCGTTTGGGATTTTTCACGGACAAGTCAACGAAAGAGAACCCAAAAGTCGTGTGAATCTTTGAATTTGGGTTAAGAGCTAAATGTAGAATGGTCTTCATGTTTTTGGGATGAACAAAATTTGTGAATTTTGAAAGATTTTGCAGTAAGAGGCGGCGATACAAAAGAGACTCGACGAATCAACAAATGTGGCAAAAGAGAAGACTGTGATCTAGTGTGCTTTTAAATTACTTTCACTTTTTAGACCCTAATTATTGTTAAAGTTATTATTAAACACTCAATAAACAATTTTTTTTTTTTTTTTAAAGAATTGAGTTATGTTAGATTTTCTGATATTATACAACAGAGAACAAAACTTCATTTGAATTGAAACAATTACGTCTGTTTTATAACATCATGTTGGGTTTCTCTATATTGATGCAATTACGTCACTTGTTAATAGGCCATCGATCTGGTGGCCGCTTCATAAAACAGAATCTCTGGTCGAACCTTTCTTTCTCCACAGAATCTGACCACACTCTTCCAGTTACCAACATTCTGTGGCATTACAACAAATACATCAATCATGTTTGGTCAATCTCTACATTCATAATACGGAAAGACAAAATCAAATCTTCATCTTACCTCTGCATTGAAAGCACCATGTCTGACATTGACCCACCGGTTCTTTACATAAGCTAAGCAAATGTATTCTTCTTCTTCTTCACCACAACCAACCTGCATCAGCATCACAGACTACCATATTCTGAGAACTGTAACAAAAAAATTAATACAGAAGAACAATGGCAAATATCTATGACACTGTTTCATATGTATGTTTTACCAATGATACAAGCCGGTAGTTAGTGTTTGGTTCTAATCCTTCGTACATCCTGCTGATATCTATCTCCCAGTCCAAAGCCTTTGTTGTTTCAGATATTTCTTTTTCAGTTTCACTCTTCTCCCATTCTAAAACTAAAGTTGCAAAGCCACATAACACCAACATTGCTTTATCATGAGCTTAATATATGAAATGAATACAATCATGGTGGTCAAAACTTACCGATTGTGAAGATAGGTGGGCATTTACTTAAAATATGATGTACAAAGTTTGTTATTCCACAGCCTCCTGTTTTAATGTCACATAACAGTTTATATTCCATGCAGATCACCTTACAGATATCCACAAACTCTATATTCCCAAGAGCACACTGCAAATATATACGCACAGAACAACCTTGTAATTAGGGGGTAGTATTAGTTTCTGTAGGAAACATAAAGAGGGAAACAAATGAAACATACCTTCAAGTCTCTGATCGAATCTGCAGCCATAACAATGCCATAAGAACTTTGCTCTGGATAATTTGGTTTCTTTCTGCATTTTCTACAACTCATTCTTTCATTTTCCTCCAACGTAAAAAGGCGAGTTACTAAGCTTTCTCTTTCAGCATTCTTCCAGCAATGCCAAAACTCAAGGATGGCTACAAGAGAGAGTAAAGACAGTACCACATGCTTTTGTGAATTTTTTAAAGAGAGTAACAAAGTACAGAGGTATGCACTGGATTAAATCAGAAGATGAGAGTCTAGGTATTAAATCTTGTTTTGGTTGGGAATTGCTTCACCTTCAGCGTCATGTCAAGAGCTGAATTGTATCTGGCTGCAGCTTCTCCAAGTGCTGATTCCAAATGTTCCGACTGTGAATCTTCTCCAGGCAAGTTTTGAATAACTTGAAGATAAGAATTATGCATATAACTCAAATAAGAATGAAACAAATAAAAATTATGCATATAACTCAAATAGTTCACCGGTTGATATCTTTTACACGTTTAACTTAAATAAGAATTAAGACTTATGCAAATAACTCAAATTGGTCAACTCTAGTACCTTGCTCTTGATCGACAGTGTTGGATGAAATTTCCAATCGACCCCTTTCACTTGCAAGTGTATTACCTGGTTTCATAGAATCTTCGTCCACTGCTAGTGATGGAGATGTACATTCCGGTTCAAGGTTGACAGAAGGCTTACTAGACATGATGTGATCACGGGATCGACCACTCGGCCGTGAACACTCGATTCTCTCGGACGTCTCTCAACCACCTCTCGGACAACACTTGGACGCCTCTCGGACACTTATCGACAACTTGGAACCGGCCTTCCTAGTGATGCGCGGTACCAACTAGTTTCCAAGGATCATCAAGGAGGAGCAAGTAAAGTCATCTAATGGGCTTTGCAATCCAAGCTTCAACCCTCACACCAATGGCTCATGGCTAGCATCACCACTTAAGAGCCTTGAGTTGCGACCAGCTTTGGGAAGCTTAGTTCGCGAGTCTTCACCATCGCGCAAGCGTGAAGACGCCCCTAAGTCATTAGAAGGAGCTGTACTCTTTTCCCTACTTTGGGTTTGTCCCAATGGGTTTACCAAAGAGGTTTTAACGAGGCAGCGAACTCTAGTGCATCTCCACTTCGTTCCCGCTTGGCTCATGACTTGGAAACAATCATTGACAAGTTTAGGAGCCAAGGAAGTGAAGATCCTATCACCGCGTCCAGCCAATGACGTGGCTTTTCTATCTCTCTCCCTTCCCTTCCTTTGAATTTCTTCTTGAACCTTCTATGACCGTTGGATTGGTCATTCCTTTGTTTTACTTTTGCTTTTGCTTTATGGCCAAGTGTAAGGATGAGATCCTGGCCGCGTGTCTAGGGTTTTAGAGTCTCCCATTTGTAAGCCTTCCTATATAAAGGCCTAAACCCTCATTGTAAAAGGCAGACTTGAAGTATTGAATTAAATTTCACAAGAGAGAATCTTGTTCTTGTCTCACCTCTCTCCTTAGTCCAAGTCCGGGACTTGACTACCGAGAAACCCTAGCCGATCTCGAACCAGGCTCGACATCGACTAGTTGACCGTATCACGGGCCGAGCCATCTCCCGTGTGTCGTCGCATCAAACCACCTTCGCGTCCCTCTCTACCGTATCACGTCCGGTTCCTACCGCTCGTTGTACTTTCGCTTCCACTCCACCTTCCTTATCGCATCACCGAGAATCCTTACCGCATCACCAAGGATTCTTACCGCCGCGTTGCCGAGAGCCGTTCCCGCAGTTTACCTTCAAACTCCGGGAATCGATTTCCGCATCGTCCGTACCGCGACCGAGACTGCTCGACCGAAGCCGAGACCAAAGGCCGGATCTCTCGATCCGCTCGTTCGTTTCAGCTCATCTCTCGCATCCACCGTTTGTTTCCTTACTGGATTCAAATCGCCGAGCTTTGTCCGAGGAAAGCCTCATCTAAATTCCTCGGCTCGAGAGAGTTTCGTTCCGTCCGTCCGCAGCCACCGTCCGTCCGTGCGACTCGGTAGACGACCGCGTCCGGCGGTCACATCAGCTTGGTATCAGAGCTCTAAAAGCTCCTGACTCAAAGGTTGTGTCTTTCTAACCCAGAAACTCCTTCCTTTGTTAAAGCTTTCGTTTTTGTGTCTTTGCGGTTCATTAGTTTCATCTTTAGCGTCGTTAGGTCCGATAGTTTTTGTTTTATGCTTAGTTTCCTCGATAGATCGTTTGTTGAGTCGTCGCTTTGTTTATTTCTGAGTTTTGTTCGTCATAGTTCTTGCCTAGGACTTGTTAGATCGATAAAGTAGCGCGTTTGCTTTTGGGTTTGTGTTGTGGTCCCAAAAAGTTTTGCTTTTTGTGCGTGAGTTTGCTTTTAGGCGCGTGTAGGTTTCTTTTTGCTTAGTCATAGTTTGTCATCTTGTGTTGCTGTCCTCAATCATTGACTGCCTAGATAAATATCTTATCCATCATGTTTTGGACGCGTTTTTGCTCACGAATATTCGTTTTGCTTTGACGAGGTACCATCGCCACGTCACGACCGAGCACCGATCGAGCCATCCGCGTATCACCGTCCAGAGCACGTATCATCACCCGCGTATCATCGTCCAAGCCCTTATCGCGTATTGTGTATCATCGTCTGATCACTATCGAGCCACCGGACGAGTCATCGGCCTTCCGTATCAGCCGATCACACCGGCTATCCGTACCGACGTCCGATAACCGTTGGCCGTCCGTACCATTGCCGCACCAGCCGACTGTGTCATCGACCGACCCCCGTCGGCCGACCGTACATCATCGGCCATCCGTATCAGCCAATCGTGCCGGCTATCCGTACCGCCATCTGAACATCGTCAGCTGCCGTACCAGCCGTCCGTCTCAGTCGTCCGTGCCGACGTCCGACCATCATTGGCCGTCCGTACGAACCGTCCGTACCAGCCATCTATATCGTCGTCCATACCGACGCCGACCACCGATTGTCGTCCGTACCGTCGACAAAATCCGACAGTCGTCCGTACCATCGACGATCTCCGACAGCCGTCCGTACCATCGACCATACTTCGTTTCCAAGACCGCGATCAGTATGCAACACTCGATTCAATACTGATCAAGCATGGATTTTGACGGAAACGATTCCGAGTTGGGATCATGGTACGATGAAGATCATGACTTTGGTCCGGAGCAAGAGGTCACCGAGGACGAGCCATGGAACGACGAACACACTGGTACCGATCCGGAGCCAGCGACTACCGAGAACGCGTCTTGGTACCAAGAGGACTTTGAAGAAGGCTCGGAACTAGAGGAACACGAGCATGGATCACCAGACTGCTATTGGCCGTCTATGTCCCGAGCTACGCGCTATAACAAGCCAAGGTCGAACCGCTATGATGACTCCGACAATGATGACCTGGGTTCTTACTATACGCCGTCCGCATATCATCGAGAGCCGCGGAAGGAATACTCGAGTTGCACCCGAGCAATCCCAACCTTTCCATCGCACGCATCATCGAGCAAGTCAAGTGCTTGCCGCACTCGGAACCAAGGACTTCCGAGCTGGTCACCACGCGCAACACCGATCAATCCGTCAAGTCGCGACCGAGATAAAGCCAAGGCGAGCATTGTGGTTTCTCGGACTAAGTCAAGGGAGCAGACCGCAAGGAAGCCAGCGCAATCTCCCGGAGCACCAAATTTCACGGACGAGTTGATCTCTATCCGATCTGAACTCCAACACCTTGGAGAAATGTTGGGCCAGGCAGCGAGATCTTACACCCAGGGAGAATCATCACGGCACCAACACTCGGCCCTTGTAACTGTACCAACACCAGTCCCGCGAGTTCTTCATCAGCCGGAACAAGGTGACTTGACGCGGAACAAGCCGAATACCGACTTGATTGAGAACGCCGCACCAACGACGCAAGCTAACCGTACGCTGAGCCTAGGACGTGATTTCGATCGACAAGTCTGTCCAGAAGAAGTCATTAACTCGGGAGGAATCGTAGAGAAGCCAGCCGAGCCCCCAGACCGACAAGTTCTTACACTCGGAGGTCCAAGTTCGGGTCATTACGCAGACCACGGAAAACTCTTTACCGCTCTCGATCGAGGCTTAACCGACACTCGACCGCCGCGTCCGGAGCCGACCATAGTACGCGAATCCTTACCCAGGACGCGTACCGAGCCATCAACCGAAGTCCAAGGAGATTCTGGCCGCGCAATTGAAGTCATATCCGGTAATCACTCGGTAATGGGGAGTTCCAAGTTAGCTAGGCCATCGGAGATGGCCATTGATGGATCTTTTCACTCGGTATTGTCCATGACTACTTCAAGTAGTAAGCTCCAGCTGGGAGTCGCCTATACCGTGCCATCCTTCTCCACCCTTAGCGCCAAGGCCGTTACCGCACAAGGTCATATGGCGATGTATTTGTCCAACTTTGGTGCGGATCAAACTTATGTGTGGCATCCTGGAGAGTCTCAGCAAGCAACCACGGTTCATGAAGGGATCCGAGCGACCAGTGCCGCTGGCCTTACCGGGGAAGTCCTATCCTTTTCTCTTAAGGCCTTACTGTTTCCTTTTGATCCCGGTAAATTAAACCGCGGTTGGCCTTTTGATGCTGCTGATTTGGGTTTTCCTTTTTGATCCAGGTGATGAGCAAAGTTTTGAGGCCAAAACTTCTATAAGAGGGAGGGAATGATGTGATCACGGGATCGACCACTCGGCCGTGAACACTCGATTCTCTCGGACGTCTCTCAACCACCTCTCGGACAACACTTGGACGCCTCTCGGACACTTATCGACAACTTGGAACCGGCCTTCCTAGTGATGCGCGGTACCAACTAGTTTCCAAGGATCATCAAGGAGGAGCAAGTAAAGTCATCTAATGGGCTTTGCAATCCAAGCTTCAACCCTCACACCAATGGCTCATGGCTAGCATCACCACTTAAGAGCCTTGAGTTGCGACCAGCTTTGGGAAGCTTAGTTCGCGAGTCTTCACCATCGCGCAAGCGTGAAGACGCCCCTAAGTCATTAGAAGGAGCTGTACTCTTTTCCCTACTTTGGGTTTGTCCCAATGGGTTTACCAAAGAGGTTTTAACGAGGCAGCGAACTCTAGTGCATCTCCACTTCGTTCCCGCTTGGCTCATGACTTGGAAACAATCATTGACAAGTTTAGGAGCCAAGGAAGTGAAGATCCTATCACCGCGTCCAGCCAATGACGTGGCTTTTCTATCTCTCTCCCTTCCCTTCCTTTGAATTTCTTCTTGAACCTTCTATGACCGTTGGATTGGTCATTCCTTTGTTTTACTTTTGCTTTTGCTTTATGGCCAAGTGTAAGGATGAGATCCTGGCCGCGTGTCTAGGGTTTTAGAGTCTCCCATTTGTAAGCCTTCCTATATAAAGGCCTAAACCCTCATTGTAAAAGGCAGACTTGAAGTATTGAATTAAATTTCACAAGAGAGAATCTTGTTCTTGTCTCACCTCTCTCCTTAGTCCAAGTCCGGGACTTGACTACCGAGAAACCCTAGCCGATCTCGAACCGGGCTCGACATCGACTAGTTGACCGTATCACGGGCCGAGCCATCTCCCGTGTGTCGTCGCATCAAACCACCTTCGCGTCCCTCTCTACCGTATCACGTCCGGTTCCTACCGCTCGTTGTACTTTCGCTTCCACTCCACCTTCCTTATCGCATCACCGAGAATCCTTACCGCATCACCAAGGATTCTTACCGCCGCGTTGCCGAGAGCCGTTCCCGCAGTTTACCTTCAAACTCCGGGAATCGATTTCCGCATCGTCCGTACCGCGACCGAGACTGCTCGACCGAAGCCGAGACCAAAGGCCGGATCTCTCGATCCGCTCGTTCGTTTCAGCTCATCTCTCGCATCCACCGTTTGTTTCCTTACTGGATTCAAATCGCCGAGCTTTGTCCGAGGAAAGCCTCATCTAAATTCCTCGGCTCGAGAGAGTTTCGTTCCGTCCGTCCGCAGCCACCGTCCGTCCGTGCGACTCGGTAGACGACCGCGTCCGGCGGTCACATCAAGACATGTAAGAACACGTTTTCCTCAGAGAAAATCCGAAAACAATTTATCAACATGCAAAAAAGACTCTTGAGGTACTTACTCCTTAACCGTCTTATAAAGGGGACTAGACATGCTCGTTGAAGTTCTCTGTTGCACCATGAAGACCATTCATTCTTACAAATGAAAAACCAAAAATTCAGAAAAGCAATATGAGAATTCAAAGACCTTTTTAGTATTATTCTTTTTCATCTTCTTTGACCGTGACTTCTCCTCTTCGAGTAAAAGTTCTGCTTCTGCAGCATCTGACTTGGCTTTGGATTCCATATTCACAATTTCATTCTAGATGAGAAAAGACATAATGACATATAAGAAACAATTCAAAGGCCAAATAAAGCGGAATACGAAATTCCTCTGTATATAGCCGAAGCTTTCAACTAACCAGCAAGAACGGTTTCAGTAGTTGAAGGATGCAAGTGCGGTTGTCAACAATAGAAAGCCTGGTGAGGTTGTTCAGCAAACTAATCCTTGAATTATAACCAGCAGGATCTTTGAATCGATTAGGAGAACCTGTAAGTCATGTAGATACTTTAAGATAGCAATTCATGTCATTATGTTGCTAATGAAAAATTAAAAAACCATGAATGAACCTTGAAGGTGACCACTGATTTCAAAATTCTTAAGGACTTCACCACTGTATCATCGCTGAGATTTTTACGCTCACGTATAATATTCATGCAACCTTCAAAATCAGGGAGATCAAGTGTCAGATCCGAAGCTCCTTGGAGAACATCTAGCACCGCACACAAAAATAATTTTGTGGCGAGGGAATTTCTGGGGACACGCTCTTCGCATCTATTGCATAGAAGAGATGCATAGCTGTTCCACTCTGCTTCCTGAAGATTTCTTCTCCTTTCATTTTCTCCCTTACACAATTTCCCGGCGACAAGAAGAGCTTTACTATAATCTATGACTTGTAGATTCTTTGCATATTTGGTTTCCAAATTTCTACATGTGAACTGAACAGCTCTCAGAACAGCCACCCAAATATCAAGATTATGTTCCCTGATAGGTTTGGGAAAGGTCTTCTCTACTGAATTGTAGTCAGTTAACCATGATACGATATCATCTCCCTGAGCATGTGCTTTGCCGTAGTGAACATTGGGATCGAAAACATTGATCGTCCCTTCATCATCATGTGGAGCATTATTACTACTTTTCAGCAACCTTCTGTCTAAAAGCAGAAATGAAAACTCCGGGTCAAAGTCGATACTTTCTTTAGCTAGAGTAGAACCCAAGATACTGTCCACTGCTCTGCAAACTGCATTTGTACCATCATCCCTTTCACACTTGATGCGTTTTAGAAAGTTGAGGATTTGACTGAGTTGACATTCCAGAAAACAATACTCTGAGGTGTTTCCACTAGGTGAGAATCAACAAGAATCTGTTCGGAAACGTTAAGTTTTCCAAGATGCCTAACCGGATAAAGCTTCATCCAGTCTCGAATGCTACATGAGAGAATTTTCAGGTCACAAAACATCACAAGGAAAAATTTGATTTCCTTACGTAACTTACTGCGCATTTCATCTGCAGCTAAAGGCCATTCTTTGGACCATCCATTCTTATATGAAAACGATTTCACCTCCCCAAACTGATTTTTGATAATTTCAACGGCAGCTACTGTATCCACAGGTTCCCAACTTCCAAAGGATATCTTACGAGCCCATTCTTTGCCTATCCTCTTGACCATATCCATTTCCTTTGAAGGTGTAAAATCTGCAGCATGTTCTAGTTCAAGATGTTTCTTACATTCTTCAGCACTAGAGAAATTCTTCGAACATTTAGCTCGGCACATCCAGAATATCCATTTTCTGTCTTCCCTGGCAGAATCCAGAATTTTCTCCAAAGCATATCGTCCCTTTCTGGAATGGACTCCCTCGACAAAACTAATAAGCTTTGCAATGCTCACTTTCATAAAGTCCCCCTTGACCTTAACATCCAAACCTAACCAAAACGACCTCAATCCTTTAAACTCCTTCTTAATCGGCTCTGCACTCTCCTTCAACTCCAAATCTTCTGACTCACAGTTTTCTTCTAGTGAACCCACCAGTCTCTCAGTCTTTGAATCAGCGATATTTGACTCTGAATCTTCGACTAAACTCTCCAGGTCTTTCTTCACATCTTCCTGTAGCCCTTGCCAAGTCTCTTGAGCACAAGATGATTCAGAGTCGTCTGGGTAAGAAACAGATAAACACTGTTTTGCTACCTTGACACATTTCTTGTAATACATCACTGACCCAAGCTCTTCACCCAAATAGTAGAGTCCATGTGCACAAGGTCGTGATAACAACACGTTTTCCGAAAAACACCCTACAGAACCCAACATGTAGACGAAATCGAGGTACGGGTTCTTTATCGTTTCCGCTAGATCAATGAACATATTACCTTGTTCGTGATGAAGAAGCCACGAGTTCTTGTCTTCCTTGTGAACCGCAATCATATCTTCGATGATCTCAAAGGCCTTGATGCGATCTCCATTAGCGAAGAGGGCTTGTGCATCTTCATAGAGTTTTACTCTCTTGGCATCTTTCAGAAAAGTAGTAAGCTTCGTCATGGTAACAACGGTTTCTTGCTCTCTCTCTCTCTCTCTCTGAATGTGTTAACGAGAAAGAAGAAACAGAGTCGTCGAGGTCGAGGCGGGAACATCAACGAAGATATAAGAGCAAGGTACAACGTATCACGTGAGAGCCACGTGACAAGGGTTGTAACAAAAAAAAAAAAAAAAACAGAGACCCAAAATTTTGAGCATTGGGGAATTCAATCGAACACCTTGTGTGCATTACGCGTTTGGGATTTTTCACGGATAAATCAACAACAGAGGACTCAAAATTTGAGTGAATCTTCGAGTTTAGAACTGTAGTCACTCGAAGAACTGTAGTCATGTGTGTTTAGGATGAACCCAAATTTGGAATTGTAATAAGATCTCTCTCGTTTTGTAGGCGGTAGAGACGACTACTTTTCTAATTTCTCTATTACTTCCACTTTTTTTAGATTTTAAAATTATATAATCATAAAATAAAATAATACTTTTTAGACTACATTTTACATTTTCCTAAAAATAGTTTTAGTGAAGTGACACATTAGTAAATCTTTGATTTTATCCTCTATTTTATATGAACGTTTTGTTCATTGTAAACGATTTATCAAATTGGATAAGGAAAGAGGCCTATATTTTCCTCCCGAAGTTATTTAATTTTTTAATACTTTCTTACATTTTAAAATATTACAAAGTTATCATTGAAAATTTAAAAGATGAAAAAAGAAATAAACTTAAAAATAATACAAATTCACAAACACACATAAAATAAGCAAGAGCATTTGTTTATTAGTAGTATCCAATACCATTTTCATCTCTTTTAGTATTGTGATTCCGTTTCACCACCAAACAAGCCTCCTAAGATCGATGATCCACCACCGTCACTCGCTCCACCGTTAACATCACCACCGCCACCAATGAGCATGTTCATAGCAAAGCCTTGACACAAACCTTGCACCATTGTATTCACCAACATTGGATTGCCAACTCCATTCGGGCCATTAGGTCCTACATTTGCCCTATAAGGTCTTCCATTTGCCCTATATTGGACTGGTCGACCCATAGTTCTAGGTTGAATCCTATTTGCACCTTGGTTCACGTTTCCATATCTGTTCATATTTGTAGTACCTCCTCGTCCATTCCTTGGCCTACCATTTTGACCGTATTGGTTCTGGTTATTCATTCTTGGTCCACCAACCGCCCCAACCATGGGTAAATACTGGCTATTGGGCTCTTCATTCATATCACTATACTGGGAATCATCCATAGTCCCATAAGATTCACCCTCATCATACATAGACCCACTTCCTCCTGTGATGTCGCTATAGCTTTCGAAATCGTTTTCACCATAAGTCTCATCATAATCTTGATCACAACCATCATCGACGAAGTCACCTCCAACTTCAAAGTCACAATCACCATAATTTTCACCATAACTCTCATCGTAGCCAACATTATTTTCACCAGCATAAACATCATCAATGCCATCACCTTCGTTGTAGTTATCATTGTTGCCACCATTATCAATTGCATTGGAGGGTCCAACACTAGGCCCATTAAATCCCTGAGGTGCTGTAAATGCAGATGGTTCACGAGGTCTATTAACTCGTACGCTCACAGCCCCACCACGACCTCTTATTGTTGTATTGTTACGAACATTTTGCACCCTTCTTGTTTGAGGTCCTCTAACGTTTTGCATAGGACTTTTTTGACCTTGAAGACCATCACGAGGTCCATTAAGAGCCATATTCTTAGACCGACTGTCAGTACCATTCAGGTTTGTGTTTTTCTTCCTCCCACCAGCCTGGCCTCGGTTCATACGAACTGATCTTGGTCCTTGTGAGTTAGCCGGAGATAGTGGATAGAGATCAGCATCGGATAAATCATTACATTGGCTACGAGCATCGCTACTACCTCCAAAATCACTCTCACTACGAGCAACACTTAAACCATCGCCATAAGCCACAACCTCAAGCCCATTACCATCAACGTCTTCTTCCTCATCATTAGCCTCATCAACGTCTTCTCCCTTGTCATTAGCCTCTTCAACATACAGACCACCTTCATATTCAAAATCGACATTAACATCAACCTCTTCGTTCCCTGCACTACCATCGTAGCCACTCCCATCCGTTGACCCTTGAGCAAAACTCTGTCTTACCTGACCAATAAGTTCATTTGGTCCAATAGCTCCAACCTGAGCATTATAAACCAAGTTGTTGTTATGTCTTCTTGGTCCATTGGCAGCGACGTTTTGAGCTTTAGGCCTTGTCATGGGCATGAGTCTGGGTCTGTTACTGCCTTGATTAGGCATAGGAAGCGAGTTTTTATACTGAGGATGTCCGGCTTGATGAGTATGAGGACTAGGTGAAGAAGTGCTATGTTGAAGGAGGTGAGGATTAGGAGCAGCGATGCAACCGACATGAGCGTCGAACTCGCAGGGTATGCATCGATAGAGCCACTGGTTCTTCCCGATCTTAAGGCATATATCACATGAGAAACCTTTATTGGCTCCATAAGGAGGGTGAAACGTGAGTTTAAGGTTATGTTGCGGATGAGAATTGTGGATGATTGAGAGCGTCTTGTAAGCACAAAGAGCATGGATGTCGAAGTCACAGAGAGAGCATTGGTAGCTAAAACCAGTCCCATGGACGCCACAACCATCACAGTTGAAGTATCCACCATCGTAGACAGGAGCCACAAGAAGGCTAAGCGTATGAGAAGGGTGAGAGGGATGTGTTATGACCTGCTTCATCTTGCTGCACGACTCATGTAGAGAGAAGTTGCATGGCCTACATGAGTAAACCCTGCCGTTACCTCCGGCGAGTTTGCAAGCTGAGCACGGTGGTGATGATGTCGCCGGGGTTAACTGAAGGCCGTGTGGGTGGCTGAAGTGGTTTATAAAGCTATTGTTTTGAGACGTCGTCGGCTTCCCCATTTTGTTTACTTGTGTGTGTGTTTTTTTTCTTTCTTGGTCTTAAAAACTGAGATTGTTACTTGTGACTTGTGAGAAACATAACTTAGAGTTAATAGAGATAATAGGGTTGACTTTGGTGTTAATAAAAGAGGGCTAAGTCAGTCAACGGAACGCGTTGCACGTCTCTTCATGTGTGATGAATAATACACATTGACTTTAACTAGTTGCACTTTCTAATTATATGTGGTTTGGTTCCTCTTATATATAGGTGTATTTGTTTTCAACAAGAGGGTATATTTGATATTCTAGTTTTTGTTGACCAAGAAAGAGTTGGATCGTAATGCAAAAATTTCAAACGTGGACGTTGTCTTCCTCTTCCCAATACATTGAATGTATCTTGTCACACAATATCAAGTTGTTTGGCTTTGCGTTAACTCATTCATGTAGCGTTTTCATATTCGTAAATTTTGACATGTAACAATAGTTAACCCTCTTTCATATTCGTAAATATAGACTACGATAACTTTTACTTTCATTTTCTGTTTTTTTTTTTTATTGGGCAGCAAAATACTAATACTGACTACACTACAGCATCGAAGAATTCTCTAGAAGACAACCCATTTTTGTCATTTACCAAATTGTCTTGACAAGGTCGACGTCCAAAATTATTTCCAATTTAATCATCATCTGAAATATATTTATTCAACAATGTTCGTTTCCTTTATACTAGTAATAGAAAACTATACAACTAGAAAACTAAGAAGCATAAATTAATTAGCTGACTACAAATGTTCACTCGTATAGAACATATTTATTATATAAAATCGTGAGATAAATAATATATATTCATTTCATTATCAATTAGTATTAATTATTATAATTATACTATCAACAATAATGAAATTGCATGTATAACCATTGAAATAAAACTCTTTATTATAGCTAAAGGGAACAAAAGAAAACGTAAAACATATTGGATCAAAGAGTATGAAGAATTATATTTTTTCATTTAAAAACAACAACAACGATTTTGTGAAGGAAATCCTCTGAATAAAATGCAAGCACCATTTTTATAAGACAAACCTACACAATATTTGTTGCAGTCTTCTTTCAAGAATTCATCAGTACAATCTGGTCCACAAGTCGGAGGTAGAGCTTGCACGCTAATTCCCATTTCAACTATCAATCATGAAAAGAAAAAAAAAATTAAGAATCTTGTTTTTGGAAGAAGGATACGAAATTTTATATGTTATAGTTGAATATATATTTCGACATAACATGTACCTGGGAGAATGTCACATGCAATGACCAGCATAGCAACAAAAATGCATGTAACAATCAATTTGGAGGAACCCATTTTTAGCTAACCACTATTGTATATTTCTCAGATATAGTTTTTTTTTTTTTTTGTGTGTCAACAATGTAAGATATGTTTGATGTACATTAATTGAGAATGAAATGATCTATTTATTACATAAAACGTTCATATATATGGTCACGAATTATTTTATTTTTGTGTACACGTTCTAATCATAGTCAAGTTTGTTTCCCTCTTTAGTTTTGTTAATATGTTATATATAGATTTTTAACTCTTAAAAAGTTAAATCTTTGACCCAAGAAAAATTAAAATGGAAGGTAAATCATTTTTCTGGTCAAAAAAAACATAATCAACATTAACAATTTTGAATCCAAATTAAATTATTATTCGCTTGCCTGCTACGTACATTACTTAGCTGCACCACTACGCCAGCTCGAATCAAAAATTATCACGTATAATCAATATATAATAGGACCGGCCCTGCTTTTGTGGATGTTGATAATATATTGTCTAAGATCTTCGAGCAAATTCTTGATTGTTCTGATGGTGATCTTACGTATGAACCAAGAAACCGGTGGCACATTAAGAAGAGTACAAGGCTGAAAGATTTGCTCCATTGTCACCTTTGCTCCAATCCTTCCTTTTCCGCCACTACATTTTTTGTACTCTTCATCATTAATCCGCGACCTAGACTTGCATAAGCGTTCCTGATCTGCGTATAGTGGCTTTATTTTCCAGCTACCCTCAAACACTTTCATGCACGACATATTCTTCTTCTTATATTTTGCCTAAGCAAGAGATCAACACATTAAATCACCAAACACACACAAAAACAGTTGTGTTCATGTGAGGGGGCTCGGAGAAGCTTCTTACTGTAAGATTTTGATGGTTTTCATCGATGATTAGATGTATCGGGATAGCTATAGTACACCCAAGGACCTTCCATCTCAGAGTTTTTTTCACATCCGTGATCTGCCTCGGTCCATCCTTCTTCAAAACCTTTGTTGATTCGTTGTCCTTTGTAGGAATTTAAATGATAACACTTTCAATTACTGACAGTAACTAATACACTAAATTTGAAACAAACCAGACGTTGGCGAAACTCCCTGTCGAATAAACTGAAGAAATTCATATTTCTTGGATTAGTAAGCATCTCATAGACTCCATGAGGAGGCCATCCCAATGTGAATTCTATTTTCAAATGGCAAACACCCTTTTTTGTTTTCACCTTCAAACATAAAAAAATATATAACACAAGTGTTAATTAGCATTTATATATTCTTCTTAATTCTTGCAATTCCTCACTAGTATTTGCTGATTTGCTATATTACCTTCACCGTAGCAGGAGGATCATACCATGCATGGGTATGATGCTTGTTATTATCTGGAATCCAGAGTGTTACTTGCCTCTTCAACTCAGCTAAGTCATAATATTTAGGATCGGTAACATACAGTGGCATCGATCTAACATGTGAATGTTTCTTGTACTCGGCCTAAAATAACAAGAGTTGTAAACTGATCTTATTTATGTAGTTAATTATTTATATTGTTTTCTTATTTGCTGTTACGCACCTTCAACTTAGGGTCCACATCAGGATCCCAGTACCAAGGTTCCTGAATATTAGTATCTTCTTCTGAAACTGAACTAGATTTAACATTCTCACGAGGTATCTTAGACTCGGCCTATACAACAACAAAGCCTAGTTATGATCTCATATATGTGTAACTAACCAAAAAGCAGTTTATACTTGATTTGACAATTTCTCGGGTCATGATCTGATTGATGGAAATGAAACTGACCTTAAGAGGCTGTTGAATGCTTTGATCGATCGAGCCAACAAACCTAGTAAAGACACCCATTTCTGTTTGAAAGTTTTAAGTGATCCATAAACTATACTTACCTTATGAGAGAGCAAGAGTACGTAAAATGACTATCTAAAGCTTGTATTTAACATGGCGTGAGTGATCTTAAATACAATGTGTGCATGTTGAGAGAAAGATTTACATACGGCAAATACAATAAACTAGGCAGCTCCATTCTCGTGAGTTCTTGACGTATGGATAACAAGAGAAAAATATCCAAATTTGGTGCCAATATCAAATCTAATCGTGATTTTAAACATAAATAGCAAATTACAGAATCATGTTTTTTGTGTTTTGGGTATCAAAAGATACATTAAAACCTCTATAAAATTAACAAACACCATAAAATAATTTGGCATGTAAAAATAAACAAAATTCAATAAAATAATATTTGATATTATTAATCCGAGCATAATCTGAAAGTGTTTATAGATAGATTCACATTTCCAATATTAACAGAATCTGAAAACCAAATCCAAACACAAACCCAAAATCGTACTTAAAGATCTATGGTATATTCAATGTTACATTTGATGCTAATGTTCAAAAGAAAGTTGGAAGTTGCATCCTGATTTACTAAACTCTGTATATGTGTTTTCATTAGCTTTAGTTATGGGAAAGTGTTGGTGTATATATATATATATATATATATACTGAGGTTGGTTAATAGAAAAGAGACTGTTAAACCATCGACGATGTACCCGAGGCAAAAGTTTTGAATTGAAATATAAAATGACAATCACAAGTGAGACTGACGTTTGGAGTCAAAAACGTCTTGAGAATCTCAGCACTGGTCTAATGGAATACAAAACTAAACAACAACATATAGATTTCAAAAGGCCAGGGTACAACAAAACCAGAACTCGTTTGCTACCAGCTTACTCGAATAGACTGAAACCCATGTCCTGCAAAAATTAACACACAAGTAAGCACCATCTCCATTTCAAGCTACCATAAGGTTTTAGCTCGCTCATACGAAAAAAAGAAATATAAAGAAATACTTACATCATCGGATTCTTCCTTCTCTTCCTTCTTCTCTTCTTTCTTGGACTCAGCTGCAGGGGCACCACCGCCTCCTCCACCAGCGGATGGAGCAGAAGCCATAGCAACACCACCACCACCAGACGGCACAGAAGCAAGCTTCTCCCTACCAGCAGCAATCAGCTCAGTCAAGTCTTTTCCTTTCACTTCCTTCAACAAAAGCTCAATCTGAGAGTCCTCTGTCTCAGCACCAACTGCAAAAAAATCAAACACCAACAACAAAACCACTTTCAAATCAATCAAATCATTCCACCCCAATTACAATCAACCCTCCTTCTATGATCCTTCTAACCTCAAAACACAGTCACAATTACAATCATCTAATCTTACTTGAACAAACATACATATGAACTCACTAAACCTCACGATAAGCAAATGCCCAAACTAACATTTCTAAGTTAAACATAGATATGAACTCACTAAACTCGAATTCTCCATCGACTCTTGCAATGTAAAAAAAAAAAATCGAATGCTCAAAATTCGAAGTTACTACCAAAGGAACGAACCTGATCCGAGAACATCCTTGATATCGGAACTGGTTGGGGAAGCTTTCCCACTCAAAACGGCGAGCAAAAACGCGGCGACAACCTTCATTTTCTGATACCAAAAAATAAAAAAAACATCAAATCAAGAAGACTAGTGACCACGTAGTAGGAGAAATGGATAAGTGGCGATCGCGTTTACTTACTGAGCAAGTGTTGATGGATCTCGCAGGAGGCGGAGTGAGTTTTTAGGGTTTGTTTGACGGCGATGAGGAAGAAGAAGTACGTAAAAAATGGAAACTATATGATTTATATACACTTAGGGTTTCTTCAATCTATCGAATGTCTCCGGTTTAAAAGATATCATCCTATAACCGGGACTTAATTTAATTCCGGCCCAGTTTCTTTTAAGCCCAATTTTGTATGGGCTCTTCTTTTTTTAATGCAAACCATGGATTTTCATTTCGAAGGGTGTATGAGTTTCACAATTCCACATACTCTTGACTAAAAAAACCTCTTTACTCTTGTATTATGAAATAAAAGGAAAGAATCGTGTAGGGTGTTAAGACCGTGAGCAAGAAGCAAAAAACCCTAAAGAACAATCAAAGCCGCGCCGGCACTTTCGTCCCTGATAGATCACATTTGCTGCTAATTATGTCCGATCTTCCCAAAGAATTGGTAGAAGAGATACTTTGTCGAGTTCCAGCCACAGAGCCAATTACGATATACATGCAAACGATGGAACAGATTATTCAACAAGAAGAGATTCATAAGAAAGCATTTGGACAAAGCCGCAAAGCAGTTTCTGGTTCTCATGTCGGAGCAGTGCTATAGGGTTTATTTGATGAGCGTCAATTTTTACGGAGTTCCATCTTTAGAGATCATAGGTGAACACGGCCTAACTGACCCTCAAGATGGTTTCGTTGACTTCGAGATTTCTTACGTCTCGCACGGCGACGGTTTATTGTTATGCAACAACAGTGAATACAATAGAATCGTGGTCTGGAACCCGTGTACTGGTCAAACCAGGTGGATCCAACCAAGAAAGATAGGTTCTTATGCTCTTGGATCATACCAAGACCAGATATATGGCGATACTAGCTACAAGATCTTGTCTTGTTGTTGTGATGGTGACAAGAACGAGTTCGAAATCTATGAGTTCAACACTAATTTATGGAAGACTCTTGGTGTTACTTTGGACTGCGAATTGGAATATGATTTCTGTGGCATGTCTTTGAAGGGAAAGACTTACTGGTTTGCTTCAGATGAAAATGAGTATCCTCAGCTCGGCATGTTTTTAGTAAGCTTTTGACTATACAACAGAAACATTTGAACGTTTGCTTCTTCCATGTAAGTGTCTTGGTTATGAGAGCTTGTCTCTAAGCGTTGTTAGAGAAGAGAAACTTTCTGTGTTATTACAGCGTATAGATACATCAAGAACAGAGATATGGGTGACAAATAAGATTGGTGAGACCAAATTTGTGTCGTGGAGCAAGTTCTTAACACTGGATTTGAAACCTGAACTTCGCATTTTCGGCCTCCTAAATTTTTTGGTGGATGAGGAGAAGAAATTTATTGTGTTGTGTCATTCGATCGTGAGAAGTGGAGTCAGCATCAAACAGGTGGTATACATTGTTGGAGAGGACAATAAATTAAATCAGGTGCATTCTGGATTCGTATCATCTCTGCCAAATTTGTTTGATTATGTTCCAAGTTTGACTCAAATCTAGCCGTGTAAGTAAGAAGTGTGGTGGTGAAACCCTCTCGGTGACTCAAATCCAGCTACCAAGTTGTATGTAGATCACATCAATCACCCTTCAAGTTCTACTGCTATATCACTACTTTAATAGATTCTAAATTGGATTAGTGTTCACTAATGCTTATTAAAGATTACTGAAAGCCAGAAAAGTTGTAGACTAAGAGATTAACATAGCTTGTATGTAACTTTGTGGTTTATGCAAGAATTGTCTTCGTCTCATCAAACATGCATAAACACGTTGACAAGAAAAATAAAGCCAGAGAAGTCTTAATGATTTTCTACTCATAAAACTGTAATTACATGAGTTGATACTGTATACAGTATAAATTACATACTACCATGCACATCATATACGTCTGTATTCGTCTCCACAGTCACCAATCACTTGTAGAAGATCTTTACCTTTCTTGGTAACCTCTTGTATGCTATTAACATCTTCTTCATCCAATACCAATGAGAATATAGCATTTGCATCTTCTATGTGTTCCGCTAACCCGAGTCTCACCCCAATCATTGATCCAGCTACTCCTTGCTGAGATGAGCTCCCCATTTTCCAGACAAATCAACAAACCAGACTGGCCTTAAGGCTCAAAAATAATCGATGTGATGCGAGGAAGAACAAAATACCTGATCTAGTACATATCTCACGGCCACTGTCGGAATAGAGACTCCATGTTTTGTGGCTACAGTCTTCATTGTTCGAAGTAAACCTTGGAATAGATTCCACCCTCCCCATGCATCAACCATCTGTCATGTAACCCACAAAAAAAAAGCTTGAAACAGTAGAAACCGTATCTAAACCAGAAACTAATACAATGAGAATGCCATTGACAGGGTCAATCTGTGCATGATTTGAACTCTTACTCTTTTGTACTTTTGGAGAGAAGGCGTATTCAAGCGAGGGCCAGCAAAAGGGATTGTTAGATTGGTATCAAGAAACTTCTCTGACAGGAGACCACCCATTACTGTCCCATATCTACACCCAACAAAGACCAACGTGTCTGGTTAAGTCAGTCAGTTGTAAAAAGAAAGAAGTCAAACAAGAATTTTATAAAGTATAATTACGTTATAAGTTTGACGCCTGTAAGCTCGCAAAGCTGAGCCATTCTCTGTTGAGGACGCATGTCTACAATGGAATGTTGCACCTGGAAAGAATTTGCACAAAGAGTCACAGATATACAAAAAGAAAAAGAGTCTGAATAAATACACATCGGGCTGGCACTCACCTGATTACTAACGACAGGGATTCCATTCTCTAAGATTTTCTCAAGTCTCTCTGTATCAAAATTTGTCAAAGCAATTGTCTTGATTTTACCTGCAAGCATTACAATCCTACATATTAAGCAGCCCAATAGATAAACAAAAAAAGGCAATCACAACAAAGGAGAAAGATAGATATCCCCCTCTCTTCCTACCTTCTTCTTTAAGATCAGTGAGATGTTTCAGTGCATCAAGATAGCCATCATTTGCATAATCCCACCTATTCCAAATTACTACAGATTAGATTTTAATAGGTAACAATTGTCACTACGGACAGAAACTTCTTAACATTATAAGTTTATATTAGCAAGAAGATATGATACGAAAACAACACACACCAGTGAAACTGAAGCATGTCAAGAGCAGCAACATCCATTCTCTTCCGCGATATATCAATGTTCTGACGAACATAGCTACTTGTCATCTTTATTGGAGGAGGCACCCATTTCGTCAAACTACATCATTAAAACAGTCTAAATCGTTTAATCATCTCTACCATATGTTACACTACATCATTAAAAAAATACTCGTTAAAATCATCTCTACATTTCTGCAAGAGTGCTTACCCTTTAATCTTTTCCAAGTACTCTGGAGGACGTTCTCGACGAACTCTATTGACAAAGATACCGTAAAGATCTTCAGCAGGACCATCTAAACATAAGAGAAACAAACATAGCACCACTAATTAAAAGGTCATTAAAACTAAATCACAATTTTATCACTAATCTCTAACACAAAGTCTATTCTGAAAGATTCGATTTCAGTTGTTAAGCTACTTACAATGATCAGCCATATCAAAGGTAGAGAGACCAGCATCTGCGTATCGAAGCATCGCATCGACGGCGTCGTTTCGGTCAATCTTACCCCAACCACCACTCGTCTGCCACATTCCGTTGAGAACTCTGCATATCTCCAGTGAATCGTTCCCGTTCTTCAGCTTCACCCACCGTTCAGCTTCCGCCGTCTCCACCGAGCATTTCACGGAGCTGGAAAAGGTTCTACGGGGAGAAACATTCCGGTGAAGCCAGTTCGATGATGCTGTAGTCGCTAGGTTCGTGGCGATAAGGGAATGTACGGTCACAGGCATCGTCGTCCCTCTCAGTCTCTCTCTTCTCTGTGTGTCTCTGCAGAGAGATAACAACTCTGTAGCTCGTGGGCCTCTATTGCCTTTCAGGCCCAAATTTTAGTTTGACCACTTTAACCCCAACTTAAAAGTGCTAATTTTTTAATTTTATTTTTAAGATTGTAAAAAAGGGTAATAAACAAAGAAAGACTAACAATATTACCTTTTTTATTATGTCAAAGAAAAAAAAAAAGTTATACTGTACTTTCTTTAGTTTTTACCCTTTTACAATCTTCAAAAAAAAGTCAGCATTTTTAATTTTTTATAAAATAAAATTACCTTTTTTAGATATTCTTTTATAAAAGTCCTTTATAACTTTAAATTGGGAAGCGGATAGATTTTGAAAGTATAATTTGCAAATCAAGGTTTTAATTTTTTTTAACCTTTGTTTATCGGATAGTTTAGTGTAGTTTTAGAGGAGAGTGTATAGTTTGTATATCTCTAGCACCAGTAAAATAACTATATAAGACGTTCTAGATAAAATCGACTAACCATGAAATGGATTTGTACGAAGCGCATTCACCGTTCAACCATGTGAGACACATTCTAGTTATATAAGAAGCTTCTTGAAGAGTCCCTCTAGTTATGTGGTTTTAGTATGATGTATCATAGAATCATGAGATATCGTATTTAAAGCATTTTCCCACTAATATTTGAATGTTAAATCCCGAAACTAAAAAGAATTGGTGCTGTACAATATTCATATAATAACATATGAACAATGAGAACTAGCGTGTGCTAGTTTGTCTGATTAGCCTACATACTTTTATAAGCCAAATCATTAATATCTATTTCTGAAAATAAATTCATCATGTCATACTTTGATCGTACATCTATACTTCATTTCATATATATATTTTTTTTGGTATGGAATAAATGATGATGTTCTTTGTATAGTTTATTGGATGAAAAAAATATAAAGTAGTAGTATTTTGTTTTGTTTAATTTTATATTATACGATTGGTTTCTAAATTTTACTCATCAGTTTAGTTAGATAGATACATACCTATATATATATATATATATTATACATTGATCTAACCTATCTGAAAGAAAAGAAATGTAAAAACAATTCCATTTCAGGAAATTTGAATGGTTTAGTTTAGTTGATTATTTTAAAGAGGTGGTATAGTTGTGCTAAGAAGGTGTGACTTGTGAGAGTGGCTGATAAAAGAAGGAGTATATTAGAATATATGATATACTTTAAAAATATATTACCAAAAAACCATAAATATTATTCGTATTTGAAGATATTCCAATCTACTTCTTTGTGTCTGTTATGTATACATATATATATATATATATGTGTTTATAACTAAAATTGTTAGTTATTATTAATTATAAACTGGGAAATATTATCCTAGAAAAAAACAATTCTTGAAGAAAATATTAACTAGTGTTTGAACTTTACAATAGATACGAATTCCAAATATGTCGATTGGACGAAACGAAGCGAATTGTAGACATCAGTTTAAAGTTTGCAAGTGGAAATGGGAACCAAACTTCTTCTTTTCTTTTATTTTTTTTGTTTGTTTGTTTTCGTCGCAGCTTTAAAAGTATAGTTTCTGACTCACCGAAGTAACGACTTAATACATCGTCAACTTGAAAGTTGAAACTGCCAGCTCAGTGCATGAGAGACGCTTGTCGACATGCAAATTGCATAAACCAATGTCCCAGTTGCGGTTTATATGCCTTTGAAGTTTGAAACACTTCACCACTTGCTAACTTCACACGGTCCTTAAAACTCACGTGTTTCTTTGTACCAAGCACGTGTTTAATTCTACCTATTGATTTGTTTTTTTTTAAGCGTATCTTTTAACTCTCAAGTAACGAACAAAGTTACTAATTCTCTTTAGTTTAGGTACAACGATATTTTTTTTTTCCAACACAAGTATCATCCATATCTTGTAGAAAAATATCATTATAAATGCTGCGAAGGAAGATGTAAATTCTTACTGTAATGTGGATAAGATTCTAGTATGAGATAGGAAGGACTTCGGTAATTATTTGTTTTTTTCTTACTTTTTTAGGATACTATTTTCTTTTTTACTATGCAACTACTAATACTGAATTAGTTGATAGTTTTAGCGATGGTTATCTTACATTAAAAAAATTGATGGTTAACAAGAAAACAACTAGAATTATGTGAAGAGAAGTATAGTTCAAAATAACTAGTTGCTTGTTCAGTGGTTTTGAAGATTTATTATGTTATATAGGTAATGGTTCGAGTCTTCTTTATAACTAAATTATTATTGATCATGATAAACATTAAAATAGCAAAGTTTTATCATTCCTTATTTCCTTACACTTAGTTTGAGTTTCAATTCAAGATACATTATACTAGACACCTTTAAAAAAAAAATCACTACGTTATCATAAAATATCTTTCAATTTCACTCAATTAGTCGCCGATTAGATTGAATATGTGTTCACTAAACTAATAATGGAAAACAAGTTGACATAAATATGCTAATTTGAAATTGCTTTTAAGATTATCACTGTGAAACTTTTTCTCACAACAATTAACATAATATACTCACTTATTATTTGAAAGAATGTTTATAATGAATTTGTCTATAGTAATTCATTGAATTTTGTACTTTCAAAAACATCAATAGTAGTATAGATTCTCAAGTTTACTTTATCTTCGAGAAATTCCAAAAACAGTTTGGATGATATTGGCCATTAATAGTTTGGTGTAATTTGGCATTTTCTTTGAGTAGTAAGGAGGTTAGAAAATTGGCATGAATATGGGTTTGGTTGGGGTTTGTATGAGTTAGCAAAATCCACGAATAAGTTTCCGCACGCATGTTAACAAACTGATAAGCCAACAAACTAGTTTTAGACAATTAAAAACTAAAATAAAATCTAATTGTATAAAAAAACAAATCAACATAAATGTTATTTTCTATTTTGTCAATTAATACAGTAAATTTATTACATTTACAATAAATTGAACCAACAATTAATTAAAAATTGGTGTACGGACCGACTGATCCATATCACAAACCGGTCAATCTCGAAATCTTCATATTTATTTAAGTAGGTTGTTTATGGGCTACCTTGATGTTGTTTATTACTAGTAATCATAAACTTTTGTACAATTGATTAAGAGAGACAACATAATAAAAAGAGTTTTCCTCTAAATCTTTCTTTAATTTTTACATGCTATCAAAGCAAACATCCTCGTAAATCTAAGTTAAGGCTTCGACATTAGAATTCTTGTGACCAAACAACAAGCTGATTCTAATTAGATTTTTTTTTTTTAAACCCAAAGTAAAACCTGTTAAAATCTAGTGGTTGTTCTAAGCACGACACTCTGCCCCAAGTCTCTCCAATCCAACGTTGTTCTTGATTTCTATCTTTGGTGGCATGAACCGAGCAATTTTAAAGTCTTGTTCTCGTTTGCGACCACTCTTGTTTTATACCATGACGTTATCCATCTTTATGAACTGATACATATGGATGGTTTTTTTTTTTTTTTTTGAGTAAACATACGTAGATGGTTAATGGTTTCAAGGTACCCTAAACTGCATTGGTCTACAATCTTCTGTTTTAGCCTAGTTTTTAATTTTCTGTTTACACGTAGACTCAATTTTGTAAATATTTTTTCGAATAAAAGTATACTATTTTGTAAGTACCTTTGGTTGATAAAAAAAACCTGTAATAACCTTTTAAAACTATATTTAAATTTTAAAATACCGAAAACGGCTAAATTAAAACAATTTTTTGCATGTCCCAATAAAATCTAATTGACCATGTATATTTTATTAGATTAGGTAAATGATTTTGGACTTTTCCCACCAAAAAAAAAACACAATAATGACTCAATGAGTACCACTATTTTCCAAAATAAAATGCATTTTTATAAAGTAGCACCATATTTTACTCTACATAACCATGTTAATAGTGTCATTAAAAAAATAAAAACAGCACCTCAATTTACTTAATCAACTCTCACAAAATTATAGCCATGTATCAATATTACCCAGCAAAATAATGCAATACATCTATGATTGCCAAAGTCTTATGTCATATACTCATATCATATGAGAAACAAATAAAGAATCTTTTTGTCGACGTAAATAAGGTACTTCATTCATGTCGACAACATAAACAAAGGTTATGTTTGTGTAAACCTGTTGGCTGTTGACTCGCTTTTTGTGTTAAAAAACCAAAAAAAACCCCTTTTCCCTTCTTCCCGCCGTTGCCGATTTCGGCGGCGGCAACCCCGTAACCCTAAATGACTAAAAAAAAGAAATCCTCCCGCAAGCCATCGTCCTCTGGTTCATCAGCTCCTCCCCTTCGTCGAGCTGAGAGCTCGGTAGCTCCCCAACCGCAGATTTCGACTCCCCCCTGTTCCGCCTCCGACAAAAACGAATGTGCCTCCTGGTTCTGCCGCCTTAAAGGACCTCTCCGTGGAAGGTTCCAGTCAGGCAAAATCGTCTAGCCCTAAGGTCAGTCCAACAACCTCGAGTGGTTCGCGAACTCAGATCCCGGATCCTATCACAGACCCAGTGGCTGCTCCCCTGAATCCAACCCTCCCGAATTGGAAGCAAATGCTTCTAGGTTCTTCCGGTAAGATGGAAAAGAAGGGTACCCCCTATTCTCTCGAATCTGGGGAACTATGTGTTAAAATCCCTAATGCGGTGATAAAAAAGAATCAAAACAGATGGAAAGACTTCATCATAGGTCAGTTCCATGGTAACCTTCCTTCCAAAGGAGCTCTTTTTGCTATTCTCAACGGTATCTGGAGCCGCCGCAAGAGGGATATCACCATTTCTAAGCAAGGACCGAAATCGGTTCTTATCCGGATCCCTTGCGATGAAACCCGGTGTAGAGTATTAGCTCAAAGGGTGTGGTATATTGAAGGTCAATCGATGTTTGTTGCGGATTGGGAACCTGGCCTCTCTCCAGTTATGCCTGAACTCACTGAAGCCCCTGTCTGGCTGGAGTTCAGAGGTGTCCCTCTTCAGTTCTTTTCAGAAGAAGCTCTTGAACATGTGGCAGGGATGATTGGTCATCCGGTTTTTTGTCACCCTGCTACTCTCAATCTAATGGACTTAGAGGTGGCCAAAGTATTCACGATAGTGGATATTACCAAACCCTTACCAGAAGCTGTTAATGTTCAGTTTAAATCAGGGGAGATTACCAGAATTGAAGTATCAAGCCCTTGGCTTCCCCTGACCTGTGATTTCTGTCAGGGAATAGGTCACACCATCAAACGATGTCCTACGGCCCCTATTCTCTGTACCCGTTGTAACTCAACGGCTCACAAGGGTGAAGACTGCCCGCGAATGACGAGGACCACCACTGAAGGGATCAACAGGAAAAACCCGAGTAGGAGATGTAAAGACAGAGAAAGGAAAATTTCGGTTGTTGTGGATGCTCCCTCCAATCGGCTTCCCTCTCCTCACCCCAAATCAGGTTCGTTTGAAATGGCTATTGACTTGGGCAATCCCTCCAAACCCCCGAAGTCCTCCAAACATTCCAAGAAGCCCTTACCTTCCAGGTGTTCCTCATCCTCGGCTCCATCCTCTTCGGAATCTGATCCTGTAGAGGAATCATCTTCTTCAGATTCTCCATCTGAAGAAGACGATAATCCGGCTGATAATGCAAACTTTATCCGTGTTTTGTCTAAGAAGGAAAGACGTTTCGAGCGTGCTTCCACAGGGAAGAGCTCTCCTCCCAAATCATCCCATTAATGTCAAAGATAGACATTTTTTGTTGGAACGTAAGAGGTTTTAATCATAGTGTAAAAGGAGAGGTTTCCGGAATTGGCTACGGCAGTATAAGCCGTTTTTTGGCAGTCTTGTGGAGACGCGGGTTAGGCAACACAAATCTCACAAGTGCTTGCAGTCCACCTTTATTGGTTGGAATTTTGAGGCTAATTATGAGTTTGCAGAGCTGGGTAGAATCTGGGTTGTCTGGGACCAGTCAGTGAGACTCCTCATTCACTCCAAATCAAAGCAGATGATCACCTGCATCGTTTTGTTGCCTAATGAGGACAGCGAGATCATTGTATCTTTTGTGTATGCGGTTAACTGTCGATATGGGAGACAATAACTGTGGGAGGAGATTTGCTCACTTTCCAGGGATCCCTCTATCAACTCTCGGCCTTGGACAGTGATAGAAGATTTTAACCAAACCCTAAATCCCTCAGAGCATTCCTTGGGAGGCACTCGAATCAGGAAAGGGATGGAGGAGTTCAAAGACTGTCTTCTCTACGCTAATCTTCAAGATCTCTCCATCCGAGGGAATAAGTTCACATGGTGGAATAAGCAGGAGCAGAATCCTATTGCCAAAAAATTGGATAGAATCCTCATTAATGATGAATGGATGGTCAAGTTTCCATTGTCCTTTGCTCAGTTTAATGACCCCGACTTTTCAGATTATTCACCTGCCATAATTGATCTTGACAAAGCGCAAAGAGGTCGAAGTCACTCTATGATCTCCCACTATCTTCTTCAGCACGAGTAGTTTTTACCTAGACTCCTAATGTTTTGGCACTCCACTCAATATCAAGGCACTGCTCAATTTTGTTTGGCAAAGAAACTGAAAGCTCTGAAAAACGTCATCCGAGACCTCAATAGAGAGCATTTTTCAGATTTGGAGAAACGAACCAAGGAGGCTCAGGAACGACTGCTACACTGCCAGTCTATCCTCCTGACCAAACCTACTCGTTCAGCAGCGGTAGATGAGAAAAAGGCTCACCAGGATTGGCTATTCCTCGCTAAGGCCGAGGAAAAGTTCCTGTATCAGAGAGCGAGGATCAAGTGGTTTGAATGTGGGGATCTCAATACAGCTTATTTTCATAGAATTGTAGCAACCAGGCGAGCCATGAACCAGATCCACTACTTGGTAGACGCTTAAGGGCAACGACTCAGCAACTCGGCAGATGTTAAGCAACATTGTGTGTCCTTTTATGAAGACCTTCTTGGGGGAGACTCTTCTACTCTCACCTCTACTGAGATTGAGCAACTCTGGGATTTTATCCCTTTCAGGTTAAGCCAATCCCTCTCTGATTCTCTTATTGTTGATGTCACGGATGATGAAATCAAAAAGGAAGTTTTCTCTATGCCAACAAACAAGACTCCGGGCCGTGATGGTTACACGGGAGAGTTTTATAGAACTTCTTGGGATATAATTGGTCATGATATCATTGCGGCTGTCAAGGAGTTTTTTAGCACAGGAAATCTCCTAAAGCAAACAAATGCTACCGCCTTGAGTCTAATTCCAAAAGAGATAGGAGCTGAGCATATCACCAAGTTTAGACAAATCTCTTGCTGTAACGTGATCTACAAGACCATCTCCAAAATAATTGCTCGCCGAATGGAGAATTTGTTGCCTCTCATGATCTCCAACTGCCAGTCTGCCTTTGTCAAGGGTAGGTTGCTAGTTGAAAACGTGCTCCTGGCTACGGAGATGGTCCAAGGCTTTGGTCGAACCAACATATCTCCTAGAGCTCTTTTGAAAGTTGACCTTCGGAAAGCTTTCGATAGTGTCAAGTGGGATTTCATCTTAAGGGTGCTAGAGATTGCCCAATCCCCGCCCAAGTTCATCGCATGGATTAAGCAATGTCTGACTACCACTTCCTTCTCTGTTAAGGTTAATGGGGAACTTTGTGGATATTTCAGAGGAGCCAGAGGTCTAAGACAGGGAGACTCGCTCTCCCCTTCTCTCTTCGTGATTGTTATGGAAGTTCTGACCAACATGCTCAATTCCAGGTTCGCAACAGGTCATATAGGCTATCATCCTCTTGGCAGGAACCCTCTTATTTTCCACCTTGTCTTCGCGGATGATCTCATGATCTTCTATGATGGAGGGCTCAGTTCTCTCCAGGAGATTGCCTCCTTGCTTGACACCTTCAAAACTCTATCTGGATTGCATATGAATAGAGATAAATCCACATTGTTCGTGGCAGGCTCTCCGACAGATGGCCTTGATCAACTTGGTTACCAGATTGGTTCCCTACCTGTGCGATACCTTGGCTTGCCTTTACTTCATCGTAAGCTTAAGAAAGAGAATTATTCTCCGCTGCTGGACAAGATCAAAGAGCGGTTCTCTGCTTGGTCTACAAAACTCCTCTCTTTTGCTGGCATACTCCAATTAATCTCTGTGGTTATCTACAACACGGTAAATTTCTGGTCCTCAGCCTTTGCCTTACCAAAAGGCTGCCTGCGAGCTATAGAGACAATGTGTAACGCGTTCCTGTGGTCTGGAAACATCACCAGACGCCCTGTTGTCAAAGTTTCCTGGAAAGACATATGTCTACCAAAGAAAGAAGGTGGACTGGGCCTTCGCAACTTTGTTATCTGGAATAAAGTCTTGACTATGAAGCTAGTTTGGATGCTAATCACGAATAGTGGATCTCTTTGGGTTGCTTGGATGAAGAAACACATGCTCAAGAACGCTGGTTACTGGATAGCTGATGTCCCCCAAGGTTCCTCCTGGATGTGGCGTTATCTCCATGCTCGGAAACCGTTGGTCAAATCTCTTTTGGGAAGTTCCATTGGTGATGGTAAAACTATGAGTTATTGGTATGATAATTGGTGCGGTTTGGGTCCTCTCATTGACTACCTGGGTCCTGCTGGACCAAGATTAATGGGTATTCCTCGGGAGGCTAAAGTAGCGCAAGGAGCTGGTCCGCATGGTTGGAAACTTCCATCAAGCAGGACTCGTAATCCTCTTTTGCTCATAGTCCGGAACACTCTGCCTTTATTGGATCCCCCTACTGATAATCAAGGACCGGATGTTTTCTCTTGGGGTCAGGAGGGCGCTAGGAAAACCTTTTTTAGCACTAAACTCACCTGGGAAGCTTTGAGACCCGCATCCTCTCCCAAAAGCTGGCACAAGGCTGTCTGGTTCAAGCGTGGCATCCCTAAACACTCGTTTCACTTCTGGGTTGCAAATCTCAATCGGCTGCCTGTGAAATGTTGACTCGTTCCCTGGGGGATTACTGCTGATTCTACTTGCGTCCTTTGTTCGGATAGTGAAGAGACAAGGGACCATCTTTTTCTACTCTGCAGCTACGCCACACAGCTTTGGGGTCACGTGCTCCCTAGACTAGGTCTTCCACCTCTCATTTTCTCTTCTTGACAGACTCTGGTTCATTGGCTCCTCAGCACCACCAGAAACCTCCCCTCCACATTGAAGAAGATTGTCATTCAGGCTACCATATACGCTATTTGGAAAGAGCGCAACTCTCGTCTACACGAAGGACCTATATCCTCTCCTGATGCTATCTTCCGGGTACTTGACAGAACTATCAGAGACATCCTCCTTGCTCACCAATATAGTAAACAAGGAAGAGGTCTTTTGGCTCCTTTGCTCGCCCACATCAGTGGCTGAGCTCGATGCTTTTTCAACCCTGCATACTCAACTATTCAGTTCAGTTTCTCTGCTTTTTAGCTTCTTCCCTCTCGGATCTGTCACAAATGTCGTCTACAGCTTTTTATTTTTTTTTAGGCTGTAACTGCTGCTTTAAACTCTTGTAAACCTCAAGTTCCATTTTGGTAATATAATTAACAGTTATAAAAAAAAAAAAAAAAAACCTGTTGGCTGCAAAATAACGAATCTTAAAACATCAAAAAAATATCGTAATCACTGATTACTTCAAAAAAAAAATATTTTCTCTGAAATTTTACCGCTGGTCCTAGAAATATTTTTTGAAACTAAAAAAAAAAAAAAACGCACATATTTTACAAATGAATGAACAGAACACATGTCTGTCCACAATAAAATGATTTAAAAAAAAGAAAAAAAAAGAAAAGAATCTTCTATTTAATTGACTCCAACGTTTTCTCGTATAACACACAAACTCATCTCTCTCTCTCCTCTTTCCCTCTCTCTCACCTTCTCTTCTCTCTCTTCAGCAATGTTAGTAATCATATCTTTCATCACCGTCTCAGTCATCTTCTTCGTAACATTCTCACTCTTCCACATACTCTTCCTTCAAAAGCTACGTTACTGCAACTGCGAGATCTGTCATGCTTACCTCACTTCAAGCTGGAGAAAAGACTTCGTCAACCTCAGCGACTGGTACACTCACCTCCTCCGGAGTTCTCCGACGTCTACGATCAAAGTCCACGTTCTCAACAGCGTGGTCACGGCGAATCCATCGAACGTCGAACATATCCTCAAAACCCATTTCCACAACTACCCGAAAGGCAAACAGTTCTCCGTTATACTCGGTGATCTCTTAGGCCGTGGAATCTTCAATTCCGATGGAGACACGTGGCGGTTCCAGAGGAAACTCGCGAGTTTGGAACTCGGGAGTGTTTCCGTGAGAGTGTTCGCTCATGAGATTGTTAGGACCGAGATCGAGACACGTCTTGTTCCGATCCTGACATCGTTCTCGGACAGTCCCGGTTCGGTTCTGGATCTGCAAGATGTGTTTAGAAGATTCTCGTTTGATACGATTAGTAAACTGTCGTTTGGGTTTGACCCGGATTGTCTCCGGTTACCTTTACCGACATCGGAATTCGCCGTGGCTTTCGATACGGCGTCGACGTTATCGGCGAAACGAGCTTTAGCTCCGTTTCCTCTGTTATGGAAACTCAAAAGGTTTTTTAGGATTGGTTCTGAGAAAAAGCTTAGAGAATCGATCGATGTGATAAACCGGTTAGCTGGTGATTTGATCAGGCAAAGGAGATTAACCGGTTTAGTTGGTAACAACGATTTGATATCGAGATTCATGGCGGTTGTGGCGGAGGATGATGATGAGTATCTCCGAGACATCGTCGTGAGTTTTCTATTAGCTGGGAGGGATACGGTGGCTGCCGGTTTAACCGGATTTTTCTGGTTATTGACACGTCATCCGAAAGTAGAGAACCGGATCCGGGAAGAGTTAGACCGGATTATGGGGACCGGTTTTGACTCGGTCACTGCCGGCTGTGATGAAATGAGAGATATGGATTATTTGCATGCGACGCTATACGAGAGCATGAGACTGTATCCGCCGGTTCAATTCGACTCCAAATTCGCTTTGCACGATGACGTTTTGTCTGATGGTACGTTTGTGAAACGAGGGACTAGAGTGACGTACCATGCTTACGCAATGGGTCGGATGGGTCGGATCTGGGGCCCAGATTACGAAGAGTTTAAACCGGAGAGGTGGTTGGATAACCAAGGTAAATTCCGTCCCGAGAATCCGGTTAAGTACCCGGTTTTTCAGGCCGGAGCTAGGGTTTGTGTGGGGAAATAAATGGCCATCATGGAGATGAAATCCATAGCGGTGGCGATCATTAGGAGGTTTGAAACACGGGTCGCTGGTTCTGAGTCCACCGAGATGATACGGTTTGCACCTGGTCTAACCGCAACGGTTAACGGTGGATTACCGGTTTTGATCCAACAAAGGACTTGGTGTTCATAAAGTCAAGATATGTATAATAATAATACTACTTTATAAAAACATAGATAGAGTCTGTTTATAAACTGACTAAATTATTGTTAACATGTAATTGACGACATCTATGTGTATCATTATCTTTTTTTTTTAATTTAATGTTAAATTATATTCAAAAGAAAAATAAACGTTTTACAAAATTTGTGTAATCAATTTTAAGACATTTTAAAATAAAAACATTCAATAGAGTCTAGCTGCAAACCAAACTTGGATGATTGTGGCTTGGCCACCTTGAAGTAAATTCAGACGGTTTCTAACATTCTTGTCTATTAGCTTGATCAGATGTTTTGCCATCAAAAGGTGTTCTCCATGTCTTCGCCCGTTTCTTTCTCTCCAAATCGAGTATATGGTAGTTTGGAGAGCATAACCGAGGATTAGTTGCAGTGTTTTGTCCAGTGTATTACCAGCAAGGAGAGTGATGACTTCTGTCCAGCGGCTTGTGTATTTATCTGCAAGTAGCTTTTTAACTAACCTTTCCCACACCAGCTGTGTATAAGGACATTGGAAGAATAGATGTTCTCTTGTTTCTAGCGGATGGTTACAGAGGATACAACTTGTGTTTGCCTGAGGATTCCACTGCTGCATTTTGTCTCCTGTAGCAACTCTGTTTTTAACTACCAACCAGGTGAAGAAGGCGTACTTTGGAGTGGCTTGTGCGAACCAGATTGCTTTGAAGTCGGCCAATTGTGGGTGGGGAGTATGAATATGTTGCCATGTAGCTTTGGTTGAAAAACTGTTACGGTAACAATCCTTGTTCCCCTTCCACAGAGGTGTGTCGTGATCGCTAGAACAACGTAGTTTCTGTTTCTAGATCTCTTCCTCGATAACAGTTAACAAATGCAACCGGTGTTTCCGTCTCCTCTGCATATGCATTACATCAGCCATGGTGCTTGATTTAGATATACGAATATCGATGAATCTCCTGTCTCCAAGTAAATCATGTAGACAACCTAGCGAACTCCATTTGTCAAACCAGAAAGAAGTTGATGTACCATTATGCACTTCCATCATGAAGAACTGCTTAGCCTGATCCCTATATTTCAACAGCTTCCGCCATATCCAAGAGCCAGAAGTTAAGTTATCTTTTTCAGCCCAGAAAGAACCAGTTCTAATAAGAGATCGTTGTACCCAATCCACCAATAAAGAACCAGTTCTAATAAGAGACAGTTCTCCAAATCAGTTTGAGCATACTAACCTTATTTGCTTCTACGATTGACCGTAGCCCCAAACCTCCCTCACTCTTTGGTAAACAGACCTCTGACCAAGCAACTTTCGTTTTTCTTGTGTTCAAAGAAGGTCCAGACCACATGAAAGCAGAGCATAACCGATCAATTTCTCGAATGCAGGATTTAGGTAGTCTAAAAGCTGATATCCAGAAGTTTGTCAAACTGAAGAGGACTGAACTAATTAGTTGCAACCGGCCTGCAAAGGAGAGTATACGAGTTGTCCAAGAAGCTATACGCATGCGTATTTTTTCTATAAGAGGGAGGTAATCCCCTGATGTCATCCGCCTTGGTAACAACGGCAATCCCAAGTACCTAACCGGCAAAGAGCCATATGCAAACGGGAACTCGTGGAGAATCTCATCTCGCTGAGCTAAAGAAATGCCAGCAGTGTAGATAGTGGATTTTTCAATGCTAATGTGCGGACCAGAGTGAACTGCAAAGTCATCAAACACCCGCAAAGCACCTGAGACCGACTGTTTTGATCTATCCAAAAACACCATTAGATCATCAGCAAAACAGAGGTGGGTGAGTTTCATCTGTTTACATCTGTGGTGGTATCCAAAAACCCTGTTTGCAGCAGCCACATCGAGCTTGCGAGAGAGCACATTCATGCATATAACAAACAGATATGGACTGAGTGAGCAGCCTTGCCTTAAACCTCTCTTACTACCAAAATAACCCGCTAGTTCTCCATTAACGTGGACTGAGAAAGATGCAGTTGTGATGCAGGTTTGTATCCAATGAACATATTGTGCCGGAAAAGCAATGGCTCGCAGGTGGTAAGTAAAAGAACTCCATTGTACTGAGTTAAACGCTTTAGATATGTCTATCTTTAAAGCACATCGAGGAGAGATTGTGTCCTTGTGATAGTCTTTAATGATTTCTGTAGCAAGAAGCACATTTTCCATTAGCAATTTGTCCTTGACAAAAGCAGATTGATTAGGGGCGATGAACTTTGGTAGTCTGATCTTTATTCGGTTTGCCAGAATCTTGGAAATGACTTTATAAAGGACGTTGCAACAGGAAATCGGTTTGTATTCTTTCATGAGCCTTGCTTTTTTCTTCTTCGGTATGAGAGCCAGGATAGTAGAATTGACCCCTTTTGGTAGAAAGCCAGTTCGAAAAAAAGGATTGGATAGCCACTACAAAATCATCACCGATAGTAGACCATGTAGCCTTAAAGAACTCCACAGTAAAACCATCTGGTCCTGGTGATTTCGAGCCTAGCATTGCAAATAACACCCTTTTGATCTCCTCCTTAGATACTTCATGGGTGAGTAGTCTCTGATCACTCTCATTACATTTAAAATCTAAAACTGATTCCAGTTCCTCTTGCGACCAGGGTGTGTAGTCTGCAGGTTGCAGATTGAGAAAACTCTGAAAATAACTTGCAGCTTCACTTTTTATTTTATCTTGAGTGTCTACGACCTGACCATTGTCACATTGAATCTCTTTGATACTATTGCTGGACTCACGAAGAGTAGTTGCAGTATGGAATGCTTTATTATTTTGATCACCAACTTTCAACCAATGGAGCTTTGCTTTCTGCTTCAAATATTTCTCCTCGATGTCCGAAATCTTTTTCCATTTTTCATAAACAGTCACCTCATCACAAACAGCTTGTGATGTAGGATTTTCCATTGTTTTAGTCTGCATATCACACAAAATCTTATATGCCGCCTTTGTACGGACTGTGATGTTACCAACCATGTGTTTCCCCAAAGATCGCAAGCGAGGCTTTAATCCTTTCAGTTGCTTTGAAAATATGTGCATTGCAGAAGTAGAATGAAACAAAACCGGATAATTTCTCCATTGGTCCTCCATATCCTTCGGGAAATCAGGATGTGAGGTAGTTACATTGATAAACTTGAAAGGTTTTTAATCTTTGGTGCCACCGGTGAGAGGTAGAACCGGCATCTAAGGTGATCCGAGCATCCCCCTGGTTCAAACACAGAGTAGGATTGGGCAAAGTGCTGAAGCCAATGGTTATTAATAAGAACTATGTCAAGTTTTTTACAAATTACCCCATCATGCCGCTTATTACACCATGTGAACCTTTGTCCGTGATAATGCATATCAGAAAGTTCACAGTAGCTAGAAAAGTCTTGGAAGTCCCTCATTCCTGTCGTGAAAAAAGGGGTGGAAGCATTCAGAGATTGATCATCACCATCCAGTATTTCATTAAAATCACCACAGAGAAGCCAAGCTTTATCCCTAAATAAAGGAGAGTCCTGATGATGTCGCAAATCGCTCCAAAGAGTTTGGCGTTCAACAGAGAGATTTGCAGCATAAATGAATGAGACAAAGAACTCATCCATCCCTTCAATGTAAATAGAACAAGTGATCAACTACTAGGTTCTGTAAACCGGAGTAACTCTAACGTTGTTTCTCCAGACGATCCAGAGTCACCCCAACCGATGCTCCTCATAGTTTGAGAGAAAAGACCAACCTGGAAACACTGACTTCACCACTCTATCAGCCCTTCTTTCCTTTACCTTCGTTTCAATTAGACAGCCAAAATCGAAATGTCCCTGTCTTAACCACTCTTTAACAACAATCTGCTTTTCTTGTTTGTTGAAACCCCATATGTTCCAAAAAAACCCCGACATCAGAGTTGTTTGGGAGGGAGACGTTATGTAAGAGATGTAGGAGCCTGGATCCTACTGCTCTGAGAATTTGTGTTGGACAAAAATTTATGTACCTCCTTTGAAGCGCGAGGTAGAGAAGGACGAATGGAAAGACCAGTTGCCAGACGCTCCGGATCATCTGCAACCCCACGACTCTGTTTCTCCTGCAACTTGAGAGTTACATGAGTCGTATCATCGACAGTACTAGTCTCAACAACAGTGTTAGGTTCCTCCAAATCCTCACCCTGTTCACCCTTATCGCTAAGGCATGAAAAAGAGTTCGACATAGTCGAATCCTCCTCCTTGTGTGAATCCTGCTTCATTGGACTACGAACGACTTTTGTGGGAGTTTTCCAACCAAGGTCCAGATCTCTCGCCGTATCCGTAACATCATCAGCAATTTTAGCTGATGTATCCGCAACTTTCCTCTTCTGTACAGCAACATCTTCCCCTTGCTGTGCAGTAGGCATTTGTACTACTTGTTCCCATGTCTCAACACCAGATACTACACCATTTTCAAAATTCTGCTTATCCGGTGTTTCTGTTAAAACTGTGTCCTGACCTGTTACCACCTGTTCCTTTCTCGTTGTACACGCTGAGTCCAAATGACCCCATTTAGAGCAAAGAGCACAACGAGCTGGCAGCCAAGGATAAACAAACTCCACGATGGTGTCACCACCTCTCTCAGATTTAAAAGACATTTTGTTTGGCAAACTTTTTGTTAAATCAACTTCCACCAACACCTTTGCTTCAGTGAACGACTTACACGACTCTGTATCCGAATGTAACTGCTTTGGGGTACCTAGTGGGCTTGTGATCGCACTCAGAACCTCCCACGAAAAATATTTTGGAGGAACATTCTTCACTATAACCCATATGGGAATAGTCTTAATCTCTTCCGGCTCCATCTCAGCAATGGGACTCCACGTTGATAAAACAACCGGAACACCACACAGATTCCACATACCTCTCTTCAACACACGAGTTCGCGTACGCTCATCCCGGATTCGAAATCGCACCGCATTGTTATCCACTGGATAAACATCAATCTTCAGTGTTTTATCCCCAAGTGTCCAGATCTTGTTTACCAATGCATGAATCCCTCCCACAAAAGGAGCTTTTGCAAGAAATCTCCCCACCTGGAAATCCTCCCAAAGAGGATGAGCCTCCTCAAAAACCTTATTTGGCAACTTTACTGTAGGCATACCATCTATTTCCTCAACAGCCAGATCGACCTTAGGCATGTCCCCCTTAGATTTAACCATAGACACCCCGCTGCAGTGAACCTTCATGAGTGGCAAGAGGAGAAACCAATTGCAACTCCGAAGTAACTGCAGAAGAACCCCCCTCAGTATCATTCTCCTTTAGCACTCTTGGAGGAGAAACTTTTTCAAGCCCGACAACCGGTAATACCTCACCTTCCTCAAGATCCAGGATCGTCGGAGATCCAACCACACTCAGTGGACCCCCGTTCTCCGGCGGAAAAACCCCCGACGGTATCAAATCTTGTGCAAAAAGCAAAAAATCCTAAATCACCTTTGTGATCACCTCCAGAGTAAAACGGAGGGAAGTTGAGCCACAGAGATGTGTATCATTATCTCTTATTGAATTTAGGAAGAAAAGCCAAGTGGGTCTAAAATTTCTTCGAATCTCAATTGTATAATGCTTGAATTTAATATGATTACGGAAGTGACCAAAAATGACGTTCAGATTTATGTACATTTTATATAGTTATAGTATTTGAGACGATGGTTTATGCAAAGATTGCTTGATTCGCACGAATATGTGTATGTGTAAACGAATGTAGTGATTACTGATTACTATTGCGGATTAGAGAATCTGGATTTTTATTCGATGATTACGTCGATAAGAATTTTTTACTGTAACCATTTTGAAAAAAAAGATTCATGTATATTGTGTAATCTTCTTTTCTTTTCATCTTGTCGGGCATATTGTGTGTAATGTAGAGATTGTAAAATGATTATTTGATTTGATATTTTTGGTAAACACTTTTCGTGTCCATCTTACTAAAACAATACAATTACACAATACATTTCTTTTTTACTAGACATTTGTTGGGTTAAATAATGTCAACGAATCACTTGTGTCATGTGTATACTATTACTATATTACACGAATCATTTAAATACTCTTCTGCCCAGCTTATTTGTTAGTCTTTTGAGAAGGTTTTTTTTAATCTTCTATAAATCTGATCTGACAATAACTGTCTTGATCATCCAATATAAATTGGAATTAGTTTGTCGACTAGCTGCCACAAACGATAAAGAAAAGTAAGTGGGATTATTCAAAGACATCATAAGATACAACATATCTTTCATTTTATATACAATTTGGGACATATTTTCTTATTCAACCTTTTTCTCATTGAGAAAGGGATCTGACTCATTTTTACTAAAAACATTTTTTTATTAAGACTTCTTTTTTCTCATCTTGATTCAGTTTTTCTTTTTTTTCTCTTTTTAGAAAGACATAATCTATTTTTTGTCACTGGAAAATATGTGAAGAGTTTTTTTTTTTTTTTTTTATCTTGACTTGAATGTTTCTTTCTTTTTAGAAAGACAGTGTATCTTCTCTTGCAATGTAACAAATAAGCTACAAAATAGACTATGTAGATGATTTTTCTTTTTTTTAGGTCAGAGACCCATTTTTCTCTTTTTTTTTTTTAGGTCCGACATCCATTTCCACATATTTTTTTCTATTTGTAGATGATTATTCTCTCAATGGCTGGACTCACACAAAAAAAAGTCTCACAACAATATTAATTAAAAGATAAAAGTCTCATAAAATATGAATTTAAAACAGACTTTAGTATTAATGTTATGTTTATGTTTTTTTTTAAATAAAAGTAATTGTGAATTGCCAACAACAATACTGTCATATTAAGAAGAAAACCTACAATATACATTATTCAGATTAATAACATGACTTTAAAAAACCATAATTATTTGACCAAAAAAAAATCATAATTAAAGTACAGGATACAATAAAATCAAAATTAATTCGAGTGTTAATTTATATTTAATATTTTACGTCTCCCTTACAAAAATTAATGGATTTTCTTAAATCATACTGTATAAAATTAAATATGATTTGGTCAAAAGAAGATGATAAATATAAATTTTGTATTACATAAGTCAAAAGAAGATGATAAATATAAATTTTGTATTACATAACGTAAACGAAATTTGTATAACTACTATTTCCTTTCATATGAAGATTATAAAGAATTGAACCAGTACTTTTGAAATATATATATATATATATATAAATCCACATATTATAATTATAATAAAAATATTCACACATATAAATTGACTACTAGTAGTCTAGTACTAAGTTTTGGTCATGTAAATTACTTCAAAATCATGATTAAACACACACATATACATATATAGGTATATATATATATATATGTTGAAGTTGTTTCGGTGCCCATAGTATGATTAGATAGTTTTAAGACGAGGGTGGTATCTAATGAAATATTTTATAACGAGAAATATATAATAATAATACATTGTGTACTAATGAGGAAGCGTACAACATTTTATCTTGTATTTTCTTAGTTGTCTTTTTTTTTTATGTTGTTGGTAAAGAGTATTAAGTATATTCTTAGTTGTTTTATTAGTTGCTCTCTCTCTACTCTCTTTGCTTGATTATATTTTTTTTATAAATAATATGCCTACATCTTGACGTAATTAAATGTGTTCTAAATCCTTATGTAGTCTCCTCCATTGATAAGCCTACAGATTGATTTACAGTTACATACTTTATAAATTTGAAGAGCTACGTCAAATTTTAACGTTCAAAAACCAAAAAAATAAGAATTAACGTTATTTTTAAGAAAGCTATTTTTTGTAGTTTATTTAGATAATGAAACGAAGATAAAAAAACCTTTTGCGGCGCGTGGGTTTTATTTATTTAGAAAATGAATATGATTGGGAAATTGAAAAGAGACACGTTGAAAATGTGAAGTGTGTGGTGGATGTAGAGGTGGAATCAATTTGGGTAAGTGGTCCTTATTGTTAAGGCATTCTTCTGTAATTTAAGCAAATTGAGAAAGACAGCTAACTAATTAACAATCTTACAATTTTCCACATAAGTGGTCCTTATTTAAATCTTTAAATCTACTTATATAAGTTATGCCGATCACGATACATGTGAATGTGATATATGACCGAGTAACAATAAAAACATCAGATATCTTTTGGCGGTGTTTGTGTATGTATTTGATGCTGATCACATGATTTCGCCAATCGCACCGAGAGGTTACATTTATATGTCGACAACTTTGTTCAATCTGATGTGTAAAAGAATGTGAAAAAAGTAGATTTGACATGTCGACTGTTTTATGCAAAGCGGCGAACCGAATTAATATAGGATCAGTACAAGTGTACGAATTGTTTGGATCCATACACTAAAAGAGTTTTCATAGTATATTATCAAAGAAAGAGTATCATCATATCAACTATAATTACTCAAATCCCATATGTTACTCTAATATACATTAATTATATTATTCTATGTAATCCCTTTAATTATATCATTTGATTATAGCTTGTGCTTATATATAAGTTGTATCATTCCATTTGATAATATAACTCTTTTACCAAAGGGAAAATAAAAGAAACGAGACTTTAGGGTTTAAGAAAAGAGACTTGAGTCTCCATGATTTCTCGGTGAGGATAACAATAAAAGCATGAGATATATTTTGCCAGTGTTTATGTATTGAAGCTGGTCAGATGATTTCACACCAATCGCACCGAGAGGTCACAATATATGTCGACAACTTTGTGTCCTTCAAACAATGTAAGAATGTGAAAAATTAGAATTGACATGTCGCAACCTTTCATCCAATAGAGGATTTCGGTCTTGAGTATCTCCACACTGCCCACAACAATCTTCGAATCTTCTGGCAATGTTAAAATACCAAAAAAATAACCGATAAACTTAACATCTTTTCGAATGATTAGCTAGAACCGTTGTTACAACCATCGTCAATACTTGGGCTAGATTGATACTTGCTGGGCCTATAATATGTCCATTAAGTGAAAAAATGAAAAGCCTTTCTTCTTCTTCTTCTTTCTATGAAGAAATCAAGAAAAAAAGAAAGACACGAGAGAGAGGTTTTTGCAATTGAAAGAGAAAAAAAAACACGAGAGGATCGCTCTGCTTCCTTCCTTCTCCCCCAAATCCCTTCTTCTGCTGCCACGGTAATCTTCATTCAACCTTGACGAGAGATTATATAGCCTCTCTGCCTTTAACCGTTGTTCTTTTTTTTTTTTTTTTTTTGGTCTCTCGATTCCTGCCAAGATTTGGTACCCTAGGGTTTTGATTTCGATTTCGATTTCTCCTCCTCCTTCTTTAACCTAGTTCCAGATTATAGTTTTTGTAAATAACTTGTTTTGTTCATTGTGATTTCTTCGATTACGAAATTATTTTTGGCTTTGGTTCTTATTTTTACTTGTTTGTTTTGGCGTTCGACTAGAAAGAAAGAGTTGGTGATTATGACTTCAATTGATGAAGCGTTTCTTCCCGTGATACAGCAGGTAACTTGAGATTTTGCTTCTCCTTCGTGATTGACTTGTTTGATAGTGAATGACTTACTTTTATGTAGTACTATTAGTAGTAGTAGTACTAGTGTGTGTCCTAGTTACTGAAATGGCTTTTGTTTCATCTAAATTTTTATATCAAAGTGATTCAGGTTATAAACTGCTTGCTATTTATGTATATTCATTACTAAGGTTCTTCAACTTACATTGAGACTAATTTTGGGCAGGAGATCATGCTTGAGTTTCGTGCTGGGAAAATGTCTTTGCAGGGAACAAGAGTTGTCCCTGATTCACGAAAAGGACTTGTCCGCATTGTTAGAGTAATGTCCGACACTGAATTGTTGTTCTATTGAACGTGCTATTATTGAAATTAAAGCATCTCTGAATCTAGTTTTTGTTGTTACATTTACTCGTTCTCTGTAAAAATTTAACACGGGTTTTGTTTTCCTCTTATATTCTCTCTTTTAGGGTGATGAGGGACTGGTTCATTTCATGTGGCTTGATCGAAACCTTAATACAGTAGAAGACGTATCCTCTGCACTTTTCTTTTGAGATTTGAGAATTGGATTAAAGGTTCTCCAAGTATTATTAAGTCTTTGCTGCTGAGCCAGTTGATTTGTATCTTGGGGACAGTCGAATTTCTTAGCTCAGTCCATCTAGAAGGTTGTTTCTTTTTGATTTGATTTGCATGAATATAAACAAAATCCAGGGATTTATTAATAGTTGCTACCAGATGTTCCAGTTACGTAAGTTTTTTCCTTGACAATGCCATTTATAGGATCAAATTGTTTTCCCAGATGAAGCTCTATTTGAAAAGGTATGCCTGTTGAATTGAGGCTACTTGCTTGTGCATTATTAATATCAGAATGTGACCACAGCGTACTTGTTTCTGTTTAGGTTAATCAATCATCAGACAGGGTGTATATTCTGAAGTTCAACAGTGATGACCGCAAGTTATTCTTTTGGATGCAGGTCACTTGTTTGTCTTTTTTAAATATGTGTGTGTATCTTTGTTCACCTAATCACTTTCATCTTTGATCTTATTTGTTTCTCAGAACTCTTTTTCTAACTTATTTTGCAGGAGCCAAGAGCTGAAGGTGATGCAGAGCTGTGCTCTTCGGTCAATCAATACCTCAATCAACCAATAGGCATGTAACTATCTTACCCTTGTTACAAACCGTCTATGATATGATTGTATACTGGTACCAGTGTCTTTCTTGCTATTTAACCTTCCAACTTGCATGATTAGCAAACTAACTTTCTTATCCTTAAATACATATTCGTTCATACTGTCATGCATAGATTCTGGCATTTTATGTGTCAACACGGATTCTATAATAATGTCATGGCACTATACTAAGGAGTTTTTTTTCCAACGAGCATCAACCACAATTCGTTGTCATCAATTCATGTGAATTTTTTAATAAATATGAAAGATCAGATTTGCAATAATAAGTTCAATCCTTGCTTGTCATTGTTGGATTGTGTAATAAGAAAGTTTTGAAGTGAGGAGCTTAAATGTGTATTATTTTTGTAGCACTACAAAACTTTTTCCTATCCCAGATGGACGCCACAAATTGTAGCTATCTTTACCTATACTGTAATTAAGATTCTGCTTTAACTCACATATGAGCGTGTAAATGTTATTTTCTCATCACCCTTTTTTTTTGTATTGCACATGCCCTTGATAGGGACAATGCTTAGTCATTTTGCATAGGAGGAAAAGGTGGATTTAATCTAATAAATTTTCTTGTGAACCAGAGTTTCAAGATGAAGACGAACTTGCAGCTGCTGTCACGGATGAACTGGAAGACATGGCAGAAGATAATTCCTCATCTAGGTACCAATTATATCGAAATAGTAATCTGACTGTTAGCTTTTCAAAGTATATAACTGGCTTACCATTTTATCTTCAGAAGTGGGTTTGATTGCTGTGTTGTCAGTGTCATGACAACAGATATTGTCTTGCTATTTTTCTTTATGTTGCATCTGTGGAATGCTTTGGTAACTTACACATCCTATTGTGCACATTAAAGTTTCTTTAGACATGGCTACCCAGTGGTAAATAGATGCCCTGCCAAAATCTATCAGATTCTCTATGTTGACCTACATGTTCTTTTTCATAATCGTGTGAAGATTTTCAACAGATATGCTTGATTTTGAGTTTGAATACTATGTGAAAAGACGCTTAATTGCTGCAAATGGTATTGTCTTATATGAATGCTATGGCTTATATGAATTTATTCATCTTGCATAGAGCTGGAAACTTGGTTGTGCCAAATTTTTCTACAGAGGTGAGTGACGTGACATCTTCGTCTGGACCAGTTAAGCTGGCAGACCTGCAAAGAATTCTGAACAACCTTTCTGCTGGCCCTGTAGGTACAGTTCTCTATCCTTAGATTCTCCTTTCAATAGGCTTTTCTGGTTTCCCTCTTATACTCATTCAGGTATGGTCGGTATTGTGTAGGTATTGCTGGAGATGAAGAAGGTAAATACTTTCAATATAGATACATATTTTTTAAGTATTATGATGTGGAGCGAATACAGTATCTACTTATGCTGAAGTCTGTATGGATTGGAAATGGGAGTGCCCAGCTTTTATTTGTGATTAGTAATCTGTCCGCAGCTATCATTCTTCTTTCTTTCTTTCTTCCATTGTCTATTCTTGACCTCATTGTCCACTCATATTAAATCATTCATAGGTTTAGCATTAGGGGACATCTTGAAGCCGGAGTTGATTATGCCATTGCTTGAGATGTTGCCGGTACAAGAACGACTGTCTTCACATTTACCTGAGGTATATCTTGGGCTTCACTGTTTTCTGTATTCTATGAAGATGAATCCTACATGCAATACTCTTCTTGTTAGTTCTGTCTTCTGAAAGTGTCAGAGGAATGACCAAGTCAAGTTGTGTATTTAGGGTAAGTAGCTCAGAAGGGCACTGAATTATGAAATGGTATAGGGGGTAGGATTACAAAGGGTTGTTGCAGGGGGTTATACCTAAAATTTATATATGTCTATAAATTGTATATTGTTTGACACAGGGAATTCAACCAGTAAATTCCTATATTCAATCCATAGGTTGGACTTTTTATCAACAGGAAAAGTCACTTATTCTTGACCAATGCCCAAACCGAGACCCTAGGCAGATTCATTACTTACTTTTAACTTGTTAGCTCTCTAGCTAAAAGAACTATTGTTTGTGGAGCTGATAACACAGCTACACTAAAGCCGCTTAGGCTACTTACATGGTTATGTACTCTAGACTAACAGAAAAGCAAATCACAGGGACACTGTAGGGCAGAAGATATTCTGGAGTTGTTGCAGAGCCCTCCTTTTCGTCAACAAATTGATGCATTTACCTATGTAAGCCCATCTGTGACTATGGTGTTTCCATTCATGGCTTTATATTCTAATTCAACTTTAATATCTATTTTAGGTACTTCGCACAGGACAAATAGATTTGACGCAGTTTGGTATAGACCCAAGTAAATGTGAGTCAGATTCTTACAAAAGACTTTCCAAAAGCATCATCAGTCTTGTTGAATCATTTTTATAAAGCAGTTTTTTTTAACTCTCTTGCAGTCAAGTTCACAGTTGTCTCATTCCTTGAGGCACTTGAGGATTCGGTTTCAACGCAATTAAAGGATGCAATGGATGAGGCTTAGAATCTTTTTCATATTCTCATGACTTTGAAATTTCAACTGAGAAAAAAAAGATCTTCGTTGTTTGATAGATTAAAGATTTATGTAGTGTTCTTGAAATTGTAAGTGTTGGGATTTTACCTTTTTGCCACAAATGTTTCTGTCGTTCGTTTTATGATTTAAATTGAAAATTCAAACGAAATGCATATGCTACAAAAGAAAGCCAAATGCATAAAAATGTGCCAAATAGATTTGGGCCTCAAAGCCCCAGAAGCCACATTTGTGTAGTGTTAAGGCCCATAAATCTCAGTTGTCTTCTTCCTCCGCAGATCGAGAGAGAGAGACACACACACAGAGGCTATGCCGATGACCTTAAATTCCGTCATCGCCACGAACCTAGCTCCGACAGTATCATCGAATTGGTTTAGCCGGAATGTTTATCGCCGTCGGATTAGCTTCAGCTCCGTGAACTGCTCGTTGGAAACGACCGAAGCTGAACGGTGGGTGAAGCTGAAGAACGGGAACGATTCACTGGAGATATGCAGAGTTCTCAACGGAATGTGGCAGACGAGTGGAGAATGGGGTAAGATTGACCGAAACGACGCCGTTGATGCGATGCTTCGATACGCAGATGCTGGTCTCTCCACCTTCGACATGGCCGACATTTGTAAGTAGCTCTGAGTAAGATTATTGTTTACGAAATTAGCTTAGAAATCAACAAAACTGGAATAATAGATTAGTGAGTTTTGATGATTAGCTAATGTTTAGTGCTATGTTTTACTCACAGAAGGTTTAGTGTGGGAGATTAGTGAAATGGAGTTTGTGCTTAGTTGGTTTCTCTTATGTTTAGATGGTCCTTCTGAAGATCTTTACGGCGTTTTTATCAATAGAGTTCGTCGAGAACGTCCACCAGAGTACTTGGAAAAGATTAAAGGGTAAGTTACAAAGTGCAAAATCTCAATTCCAAGCCAGTTGATTAGACTAAGAACTGGCTAAGTGACTGATTAGGGTATTTTTTTCGTGATGCAGTTTGACAAAATGGGTACCTCCTCCAGTGAAAATGACTAGTAGTTATGTTCGTGAGAACATTGAAAAATCGCGCAAGAAAATGGATGTGGCTTCTCTTGACATGCTTCAGTTTCACTGGTGTTGTTTCTCACTTTTAACTTCACTTGCTAGTAATTGATGTGTTCTGTAGTGACTATTTATACAATCCCTGCTTCATTATTTGCTAATATGTAAGTTTGGAATAGGTGGGATTATGCGAATGATGGTTATCTTGATGCACTGAAGCACCTCACTGACTTAAAAGAGCAAGGTAAAGCTCATTTCTTGTGAGTTTTCGTTTTATTAATCTACCGGCTTGTTTAAACTACTGCAGCATCGTCGATTTGCTTGCAGGTAAAATCAAGACAATTGCTTTGACAAATTTTGATACAGAGAGACTTCAGAAAATCTTAGAGAATGGAATCCCTGTTGTCAGTAATCAGGTGAATGCCAGCTCGATCTTCGCTCATTTTATGCCTTTATCCAGACTACTTTTTGTTTTTGGTTTGTAAATCTTTATGTGAATTCTTTCAAGGTGCAACACTCCATTGTAGACATGCGTCCTCAACAGAGAATGGCTCAGCTTTGCGAGCTTACAGGCGTCAAACTTATAACGTAACTATACTCTATGAAATTCTTGGTCGACTTCTTCCTCTTTAAACCTGACTTAACCATACATTGTTGGACAGATATGGGACAGTAATGGGTGGTCTTCTGTCAGAGAAGTTTCTTGGTACCAATCTGACAATCCCTTTTGCTGGCCCTCGCTTGGATACTCCTTCTCTCCAAAAGTACAAAAAGGTAAGAGTTCAAAGCATATCCATAGATTAACCCTGTCAATGGCAGTTCTCATTGTATTATTAAGGGTTCATCATTGCAGTATCATCATGGTATTACTGCTTTATGATTTTTGAGGGTGAAATTACAGATGGTTGATGCATGGGGTGGGTGGAATCTATTCCAAAACTTACTTCGAACGATGAAGAACATAGCCTCAAAACATGGAGTTTCGATTTCGACAGTGGCTGTGAGATATGTACTAGATCAGGTATTTGTTCTGACTCATAATACCAATCTGGTTTGTTAAATTTTTCTGAAAAATGGGAATCTCATCTCAGCAAGGAGTTGCTGGATCAATGATTGGGGTGAGACTCGGGTTAGCGGAGCACATAAAAGACACAAATGCTATATTCTCATTGGTATTGGATGAAGAAGATGTTAACAGCATACAAGAGGTTACCAAGAAAGGTAAAGATCTTCTCCAAGTGATTGGCGACTGTGGAGACGAATACCGACGTATATGATTTGCATATGTAATTTATATACAGTATCAAGTCATGTAAGTACATGTTTATGTTTGTAGAATCGTTTTTACGCTAATAAGACTTCTTTTGATGAGACAAAAAGACAATTCTTGCATAAACCACAAAGGCTATTCTTGTTATATGCCCAGAAAAGGGACATGACCAAGATAGCTATGAAAAAAGAATTAAGAAAAAAACAAAGCTTTACATGTAGCTGGATTTGAGTCACAAGGGTTTCACCACCAGACATCTTAGCTAGATTTGAGTCAAACTTGGAACATAATCAAACAAATTTGGCAGAGATGATACGAATCCAGAATGCACCTGTTTTACTTTATTGTCCTCTCCCCATAATGAATTGAATACCACCTGTTTAATGCAGCAGACTCCACTTCTCACTACCAATTGACAACACACGATAAACTTCTTCTCATCCACCAATAAACTTATGAGGCCGAAACTACAAGCTTCACGTTCCAAATCCACCCATATCTCCAATTGTTGATGTATCTCTACGCTGTAATAACACAGAGTGTTTCTCTTCTCTAACAATCTTAGTGCAATTTTTTTTTTTTAATTTTCTTTTAAATTCATCTGTTATTGGATTAAGTACTTTTAAGTTTTTTTTTAAGTACTTTCTTTTCGTTTATGTTCTGCACACCGTCAAACAAAATCCTAACACAAGGCAACATCACCGAACCATAGTAAAAAGAATAGTAGTCTAATTTTTCAAAGCCTCAAACAGAAACATAACACAGTACATTCAAATGAACTTTCTAAGCAGATCACGCAGCATCATGTCAAATCGTGTCGGACAATGTGCAGGTGCGTGACGTCGACGACGTTCTTCTATATCCCTCATCATCATGTCCGTACGCTATTGATTTCAGTAAACAATCAAACTTAGACTCACCACCGCTGCCATTGTTAACACTAGAGAACGATGATCCGCGAGACCTCGCTATGAAATTGCGGCACTGCTGGATTACGCTTCTCAGATTGTTGTTTGGTGGCATGATCGGATAATTAGGGTTTGCTCTTCCTTCTTCTTTTGTCCCTGATTTGGGATTTTTCTCATTAAAAGGGAAACAAAAAAGTCGGATCTCTGCAATTTTTTTATTAATGGTATGAAAAAACCTTTAATTTAACAATAGAGCAAAATTTTATTAATATTTGTTGAGCATTTAACATCTCATTTTTTTTTTAATTACCTAACAATATACAACAATTACCGAAAACGTGCATAAAAAGAAATACCTGTAAATCGAAATCTAGAGCCCATACAAAATTGGGCTTAAAAGAAACTGGGCCGGAATTAATTTAAATCCCGGTTATAGGATGATATCTTTTAAACCGGAGACATTCGATAGATTAAAAGAAACCCTAAGTGTATATAAATCATATAGTTTCCATTTTTTACGTACTTCTTCTTCCTCATCGCCGTCAAACAAACCCTAAAAACTCACTCCGCCTCCTGCGAGATCCATCAACACTTGCTCAGTAAGTAAACGCGATCGCCACTTATCCATTTCTCCTACTACGTGGTCACTAGTCTTCTTGATTT